>NW_017306978.1:64104-91377 GCF_000935625.1 Nanorana parkeri | reverse complement strand
ACCGAGCAGAACAGCCGAGCCGAATGCCGCTCAGCGGCATTCGGCTACTCACTCACTGCTGTTCGGCATCTATGAGAATAGACCGAACAGCAGTGAGTAGCCTGCCGGAGGGTCGGCTCAGCCGATCCAGATGTTGGATCGGCTGAGTCGAACTCCTTCTGCACTTCGGGTCGGCCGAATATGCTGAGCATATTCGGCCGACCCGAAGCCATGTAAAGCAAGCCGATGTACGGCTGATTTCAGCCGATGTACGGCTGAAATCAGCCGTACCAGCCTGAAGTGAATAGCCGAACAGTGTTCGGCTCACTTCACTTCAGGTCGGTCATTCACTCGGCTGCCTACGGCAGCTTAGTGAATAGACCCCTTTGTATTAATAGAAGTTTAAAAACTGCAACTTCAACAGTTGACATTCCATACAAGGTGTACATGTTAAGTGTGTCCCTCCACCCTCATGCTGAAACACCATATAAAATTTAAAAAAAAGCGCTCAATGAAAAAAAGTTGGATAACGTACTTACTTCCACCCTAGTTCAGTAGCACAGAGGGTGATGTTATCCTCCTTATGCAGAGATCTCAAGGAATCCTAAATATTCCAAATCTCATGAAAAGATGCTGCAGCATAGTGTGGGATCATCTTCTCAGCATCTCAGCAAGATTTGGGCTACTCAGTATATTTCCCAATGTCTTAAAAAAAGGAGGATGAAGTCAAAATTGCCCAGGCGCTGCAGGTGGAAGCTAGGAAAAAGGTGAGCATAATATCTAACCTTTTACCCCGAACACACAAATTCTTTTTATTTTAAGTTTTATGCAGAGTTTCAGCAAGGAGAAGCGGCCACTCTTTAAAAAGACTTTGCTATTTAGGTGTTTTAATGTTTTTCTATTCTGCCAAAGGGACCCACAATGCACCCCCCTCCCACCCCCGAAAAAAAGTGTAGTGCTACATGATTGTTTGTACTAATGTGCAGCTGGGAAGTCACCCACTTAGAAAGGCTCCTAAAGAATAGATACACTTTAAGTATCTGTCTTGAGCTACACAGTTTAGCTTCATAAATTTTAATGTCATCTCCTGCACCAGTCTGAGCTCATATGACTTAAGCAGAAGGCCTGCCAGGTGGTTGACAGTTGCAAACAGACATATCGTTTAAACCAACAGAGTCTGTGCACATGCTACAGTGGGCAGCTGGGAAGATTTACTAATCTGTGAATCGCTGGATCAGTGTTCCATACAAAGAAAGGGAGATGTGTCTGCCACATACAATGCTGTTTTAACACCTCTCTGGGCAGAATAATAACACCTCCTAGACTCCAATTATGCAAATGACATCAACACCTGGTTGCGACTAACAGATTATGTGGATTGGGGCAACATTCACCAGAATTTTTTGTACAAGTCATTCTGAATTGAGCAAGCTGGTCGGATGACCAGTGAAACGTCTTTAAGAAAAATACAGCAAGTCCAGTTGCCTTGATTTATTTTTTTAAAGATATACCATGGCATGGATGAATGAGAAGCTTCACAGACACACTAAGGGATGGATCACTTAAAGCATGCTTAGCTTTTTAGACTTCAACTCTGCAATAAACTTCACTTACATACATTATGAGGGCACAATGTTGGAAATAACTTGGAAGTTGTATTTTCTGTGTAGCAATGGCTATTTTATAAACCAACAATGCCATTCTTCTGAAGTTTTAAAGCAAGAATATGTTTTCAGATGGTATTGATGATACAAAGACAAAGTTCTAAGCTGAAGTATTTACCTCTTGAAATGCATAATAGATTTGTTCATCACTCCACTGCAATGAACAGCGTATATTTACAGTGTAAAGTAGTGTCAGTGTTGATGCCAGTCTATGCAATATATTGAAAAGCAATGCCCCTGTTAACCAGATATATCCAAAAAGAAAGGGCAAAGGATCTCATGCTTACAACTCAGGCTGTAGACATGTTCAACTTTAAAACACTGGATTACTTGTTTACCATTTTGCATAAAATGATATAACAGAGATGTATATAATTCCGACATTAATCATTGTTCTGCATATTCACCTACTCATCTATTTCTTTTGTTTATTTTTGTTTGTATCTTTTTTGTTTCTTTCCAACATGCTGCAGTGTCCAATATATTGTGGCGAAAAGAAGGTATTCAAATAATACATTTGTATATTTAGTCTTAGCAGTAAGAGCCATTGATGAATGTGGTATTTTGTTACTGGTTTTATAATACCATTTACAGTGATTTCTTGTTCTGGCAGTAATTTTTTTGTATTTAGCATTATATTTAACATGCTTCCTGTGCCATATTTTGATTGGTGATAACTTATATATTTTTATTTGTTTCTCATGAGATAAAATAAATGGATCAGTCACTAAGAGGCTGTTTTTTGTTAAGTGAATAACAACAGGACTAAAATGCAATAAGGGCAGCAGTAAGGCAATGGGAAATGCTACTTAACGGCAACAAAAACTTACAAATGTGACAAGGAGAAATGGCTGTCCTGTATACATATATAACTAAAAGCATTTGACAATTGTTGATAAAATGTACATAAGAAAGTCAAATATACAGTATATATTAAAGGTTTATGAAGAGTTCTATTAAACCACACGCTTTATTAAATCTGTCACATAACACAAAATGGCTCAATATTGTCATATTCTGGATCAAATATTATTGTAATTCATATTCTGTACTTAAGTTTTCAATAAATGGAAGTATTATTCAATATCGTATGGAACAGTGCATGAAGTATAGTACCTCAAAGCAATCATACAGCAAGTGCTTTTTATTGTTTTGGATTCTTACATCTCATTGAATGCAAAACCAATTGTTTACTATAGTGTACTGTTGCGCATAATTATTGTGCTTTGCACTTCTTTATAGAATAGATTACATTAATACAATGCTTTATATATTCACTCATAAATAGTGTGCCACTGTTCTTTTTACAGAAGAGGATGCTTCCATTGGAGTAAAGCAAAATC
Source organism: Nanorana parkeri (assembly GCF_000935625.1). Taxonomy (NCBI): domain Eukaryota; kingdom Metazoa; phylum Chordata; class Amphibia; order Anura; family Dicroglossidae; genus Nanorana; species Nanorana parkeri. The sequence continues at coordinate 88,391 of NW_017306978.1, read as the reverse complement.
AGTGTCATAAGTAAAACACTAGGAGCTTTGCAAAAAAAAAATTGAATGTGAAACATTAAAATGTACCTGTGGAAAATTTCACATTGCTCTCTGCTATTTTTTTTACCGTTTTTTTATTATTTTAAGGACCATTACCTATATAAAGGTATATTTTGGCTATAGGAAATATATGGTGAGCTGAGGCATTCACATGGTTTTTATATATACAGTACTGTATATTTGAAGTCTCTCCCTGTAATAGTTCCTGGCTCTGTTCCTGCCCACCTTTGAATTTTGGGGCATATTCCTACTCAACTTAAAAAAAATTGCTTAGAAAATCTAAAAGGAAGACTAGCACTTCCTTCATGAGTGATGTGCAGAAATGCTTAGAACCTTAAGTAAAGGGATCTATTTTTTCTGAACCAAGACAATGAATCTTAATGTAGAATGTGCAAGGAAGTAATTCATTAATTTTAAAGCAAATATTCAAAAAGAAATACATTACAATAATAATGTATGCTTTTAATAGCGCTTAATATGAACTATAGTACAGAAGCATACACAGTATTTTTAATCCCCACAAGAATATTTTGTTCCTGGATGTTGTTTTGTCAGAAGGTCATCATCATTATGCAAACAGCTAAAAACTGCCGTGCAACTATCAGACGATGTATGAACTAAAAATATTGACTGTAACAAGTACTTTTTTTAACTGATTTTCTATAGATTTCTGTTGATTAAGCAATGAAAATATTTTGTGCATTGAGCAAAGAAAAGGTAACTTTACTAAACACCAACAAAAAAATCATGTTTATGCTGATCCATCAAATATGTGTTACTTATGACAAAGATCTCTACAAAGTAGTATTTACATCATATAAAAAACACAAAAGGGCGCAAAACTTGAGTGGTAGGCAACCTCACTATGGATGCTAACTTGTCTGCAGAAAAAAACAAAATGTATATTTGCACTTACGTGTGGATGTGGGGACCAGAGGAGAGGCAGCCTTGGAAGAGGATCGAGGTGTCCAAGGTATGTGTTCTCTCACATGGCTGGTCTGCTGTCGGGAGGTGCCTGTCCAGGATGGAGAGTGCTGTGCTGAGGACCGAGGGAGATAGAAGGGCAGGGACTCCGTCCGTACCACTGCTATGTGAACGGGGAGTCAATGCGGTGTGGGCAGAGCTTGGCGGCACTCAATCCAACTAAGCAACTGTTATTGTGGCTGTAGGCGACAGTGCTCAGTGCAGGATGAAGTCCTGTCCTTGTAGGTTTAGGTGAAGCGGCGTGCAGTTCGTCTGTCAGCAGCAGTGGGGAGAGAGCTGTCAAGGCGGCAGACAATCACGCCAATGATGGTAGAGGACTCGGGGATAACCTCTTTGTTAAGCTCAAACAGTGTTACAGTGGCGGGAATCCCCTGGTTTAAAAATTACAGCTGGGTGGAGCTAAATGGAACCTCCGTTGTTATAAGTGATAACAGGGCTGCTGGATGTAAACTCATATTGAAGGCTAAGTGCAAGGCTGAGCACAACTTGGTGTCTTGGATTGACAGTTAGAAGAGCTCATTTTAATATACATTAAAATCAGGGCAGTACACCATTTAGTCAGGGCCCCTTTCCGAGAGCGCTGTTTGTCATTTTGAGTATTTACATCATAACTGTTTCCTTAATAAAACCCAACTGCAACTGCAAAACAAACGATCCTATATGTGATAATAATTTTTGAAGTCCAAACGATTTTTCCTAAACCCAACATTCCTGTACTTCATCTTCTTCTCCTCTGCATGTCACTGCAGGCAGGTCTGAGTGATGCAAAAAAAGTTGAAACCTGGCTTCCCTTGATTCCCTACTAATTTGCGTAAGCTTGTGCTTGTTCCCTTCAGCCACTAAATGTATTGCGCAATTAGCAAGTATATAATATGCACCCCAAATAAAATTAATCTGGTACTATGGGCCTGAAGTTGCAGGAATTTAAATAATGCATAGCCTTTATTTATTGACAGAGAATGTATAAATCATATGCCAACTAAAAATAAGTTTGTATGCTAAATTTAATAATAGGACTCATAAGCATACTAAAGATATTGGCAGAACTCAGCAGGTACAAAAATATACACCAGTACATTTACATGAATCTAAACAGTCTTGCAAGGAATTTAAATACATTTTAAAAAAAGAATTTCATTTGGTTTGCTATTTAAATCAAAACACAGCTTTTCTCGGCCTGTAATCCAGGTAAATGTCAGGAGGGCACGTTTAGCTTAATGCTTTTTTACATATGTAACATACAACCCATTGATATGCTGTCCGGTATGAATTGTAATGTTTTTTTTCTTTTCAAAGTCATTGCATCTTAGGGGTCTATTCACAAAGCTGCCGAAGGATCTAGCCGTAGCTTCGGCCGATCCTTTGGCTAGCTTCGGCCCCAGGACCCCTTCGGTTCAGTAGAACCGAAGGGGTGCTGTACGGGCTATTCACTATAGCCCGTACAGCTCCCGAACCTGGCCGAGCAGCTCAGTCGAGCCGAACGCATATGCCTTGGCTCAGCTGAGCAGCGTTGAAAGCCGAAGCTGGCCGAGCGGCTGGCCATTACGGCTGATTTCAGCCGATGTATGGCTGAAATCAGCCGTACCAGCCTGAAGTGAATAGCTGAACAGTTTTAGGCTCACTTCACTTCAGGTCGGTCATTCACTCGGCTGCCTATGGCAGCTTAGTGAATAGACCCCTAAGTATCTTTAACCTAACATGAATTACCCTGGAGCTGTTACCTGTCATATTTCAAAAATACATCATGGCAATTTTATTTTTATTTTTTATAAAAAATCAGCTTTATTGTACAGATAAATGATACAATGACATAGGGAGACAGTGTCTCAACAGCAGAACAACATCGTCAATATATATTTGGGGTAGGGAGGTACATTCGTCGCAGTGCATGTGGCAAAAACATGAGAGGGCTATGGAGCCCAACAGAACAGATGTTATACGGCCATGATGACCTTATGTATCACAGTGGAACAGTGATCGGAAAAAGAACAAACGAACAGTATGTTCAATACAGTCGGATACCAGGCATTAGGGTATTAGGGTGGTACGGGCCCCACGCGGCCGTAGGTAGTAAGACAGTTGGCATTGGTAAGCAAACTTAGAGTGGTCGGCAATTCCTGTCATTTAAAGACATGTATATCAAGGGTTTGCTTATGCATGGTATCAATGGGGATAGATTAGGGTAGGGGGGCGTAGTTTAGGGTATAGAGGAAGGGTAAATAGGGAAGGGGAAGAGAGCCAAGGGGAGGAGAGCCAGGGGGGGGGGGGTAAAGAGCAGCAAGGTTGTGGGCCTAGAGCGTAGCATTCCAGTCCCCGCTCGGGCTCAGGAAGGTGTTGTGGTCATGGCCTGGTGGTAGGCATTGGTGTCCTGAAAAGAGGCCCAGGGTCTCCAAGTGTCCCGAAAAAGCTCCTCAGTGTTCTGGAGCGTAGAGGTCAAGTTCTCCATCACGTATGTCTCATTAACCTTAACGAACCATAGGCTGAGAGAGGGGCAGCTAGACTGCTTCCACAGCAGTGGGATACAGAGACGTGCTGCATTCAGAAGGTGCCTAGACAACGATTTTTTGTATTTTCTGATGGATATGTCGTTTAAGTGTAGCAGACATGCTGCAGGGTTGTCCGTCAAGTCCACCATCACCAGGTCCCTCATTGTGGCAATCACCCACCCCCCCTTTGTGGCAATCACATTGTGGCCAGAACGGAAGCAGTAGAGGGCAGGACCAGAATGTATGTAGTAACGCGCCTGGAGCGTTCTGACATCTCCAGCATACAGATGAAACTTGAGGATACATGACGTGGAGGGCTGTTGGGACTCGATACCACCTGCATACTATTTTATAACCCAACTCTTGGATCTTGGATGCAATAGAGGAGTGATGTGCCAAATGTAGGATGCGGTCTTTTTGAGCCGGCGTGAAAGTGGTGTGTAAGTCGCTTTCCCATTTGGCCAGGAATGTCGGGTAAGACTCTGGAGGGGGGGATATCAGCATGGAATATAGGAGGGAGATCGCATGACGGGTAGGTATCTCCTCCCTGCAGACCTTCTCAAATGGGGTAAGGGGCCTGGAGAGGTGGTTGGGAATAGAGAGCAGGAAGTGCCGTAGTTGGAGGGAACCCCAGCGGTCTAATGGAGGGTCCGTCAGGTTGACAATTTCATCAACCGATAACCACCAGCCAGAGGGGTGTAGGTCGTATACGCGGAACTTACATCATAGCAACTTAAATGCATTTTTATTCAAAAAAGCTTAACCAAACTATCACCTGAACTTGGGAGTGTGTTTACTTCTAATCTCTCTTTTTTATCCTAATATATTGGTCTATGTGCAGTGGTCAACAGGAAAGATGTTTCCTTATGACTTGGCTATAAAGATAAAAAAAATTCTAGGCCATTTTATTGTAATTCTGTCATGGCAGCAACCCATCCTCTTATATGGCATTACTGCATCACTGCTCCCTTGCTAGTGATGGAGATTCTGCCTAATTTTAGCTTTTGGGACTTTTAATTAAAAAATATTGGCACCCCTGAATTTCTGTCAGATAATGCACCACTTCGTGCAGGAAATTGTTGCAATTACAAATGTTTAGGCATTGTCATGTTTATTTCTTTTGTTTGTATTGGTATGACACAAAAAAGTAAAGAAAAAAAAGCCAAATAGGACACATTCCACACAAAACTCCAAAAATGGAATGGACAAAATAATTGGCACCGTCTCCAAATTGCAAGAAATAATTGCATACGTTTTTGTTGAAAACATGGACAATCTCAAGGTTACAAGTCCATCTCCAGAGATCTTAATGTTCCTGTGTCCACTGTGCGCAACATTGTCAAGACTTTACAGCCCATGGCACTGTAGCTAATCTCCCTGGACATGGACAAAAGAACAATTGATCAAAGATTGTAACAAAGGATTGTTTGAATGGTGCATAAAGACCCGCGATCAACTTCCAGACACATTCAAGCTGACCTTCAGGCACAGTACAACTGGTACAACTGTGTCAGCTTGCACTATATCTCAACATTTGAATGAAAAGGGACTCTCTGGTAGGAGACCCAGGAGGACCCCACTGCTGACACAGAAGCATAAACAAGCCAGATGGGAGTTTGCCAAAACTTACCTTAGGAAGCCAAAATCCTTTTAAGAGATGTGAGGATGTGCTGTGGACAGACAAAACAAAATTACAGCTTTTTGCTAAAGCCCACCATTCCACTGTTTTTAGAAAAAGAAATGAGGCCTTTAAAGAAAACAAAAATAGTCCCTACAGTCAAACATGGTGGAGGTTCACTGATGTTTTGGGGTTTCTTTGCTGCTTCAGGCACTGGATGTCTTGACTGTGTGCATGGCATTATGAAATCTGTAGACTATCAAATAATTCTGTGGTGCAATGTAGAGCTCAGTGTCAGAAAGTTGGGTCTACGTCAGAGGTCATGTGTGTTACAGCAGGACAATGACCCAAAGCACACATCAAAAAGCACCCAGAAATGATTTCAGACAAAGTGCTGGAGAGTACTGGACTGGCCAGCAATGACTCCAGATCTTAATCCCATAGTGCACCTGTGTAGAGATCTCAAAACAGCAGTTGGGAAAAGAAACCCTTCCAATCTGAGAGACCTGGAGCAGTTGGCAAAAGAAGAGTGGTTTAAAATTCCTGTAAAGAGGTGTAAGAAACTCATTGGTGGTTACAGGAAGCCATTGATTTCAGTTATTTTTTCCAAGGGCTGTTCTACCAAATATTAATTGAGGGTGCCAATCATTTTGTCCAGTCCATTTTTGGAGTTTTGAGTGGAATGTGTCAGATTTGGCTTTTTTTTCTCCACTTTTTTGTGTCATACCAATACAAACAAAATAAATAAACATGAGTACGCCTAAACATTTGTAATTGCAACAATTGTCTGTGCGAAGTGGTGAATTATTTAACAGAAATGCAAGGGTGCCAATATTTTTGCCCATGACTGTATGTACATTAATACTTATATTTAAATCTCATAATATTAAAATGTAAGCATTTGGTGACATGACCGCGAGCAGCCGCATTTAGCGTGAGCTCCGCAGTCCGACCTGACACTGCAAGGGGGAACCGACACTTCCACACCCCACACTGCAGGACATGAGGCGAAACACCCCGCGGAGATCCCGGCAGAAGAATCCGCCGGCCGGTTTACCTCCTCGCCAGCGGATTCCAGGCTTCTTCACACGGACACCATGGGGGTTCCAAAATGGCAGCTGACTGTGAGCATGCCTCTTCTCCACGTGAGTCACCGCTCTCTGATCGGATCTCCTCTGTTCAGGGCCCCCATGAATCAGATCAAGACGTGGCTCTGGATGACCCTGACTCACCTACTACTCTAAAGTAATTCCTTAAACTGCTCCCCACTAAAAGTGACATTGAAGGCCTGTTTTCTAAGTTAGAATCTGCACATAAGGCAGATATGAGAGAAATCTTTTCACTCTCGCCTAGACGACATTGAAACTACCCTCGCTCCCATTACATCTGCACTGGAGGAACTTCAATCAGTTATAACCTCTCAGCATTCCCATATTGTGGCCATATACACCCACCTTGACAACTTAGAAGACCACAGCCGCTGTAACAATATTCACATTAGAGGTCTGCCTGAGGCTACGGGAGATGCTGACCTAAAAGCCTCTATCACTGGCATTTTCAATACTATCCTGGGTCGCCCCGCCACTGAACTCATTGAGATAGACCGCGTGCACCACACTCCGGGCTTTCGCAGACCCAATAGCACTCAGCCACGAGATGTCCTGTGCAGGGTACATGTTTTCACTCTCAAGTCAGATATCCTCTCTAAGGCTCAATCACGAGGTACACTTGACTTTGATGGAGCGGCCATATCTTTATTTCCAGACCTCTCAAGGCATACGCTTGCAAAACGCAGGTCTCTCCACCCCCTGACTACCGCACTGCAAGATGCCGGTATCACTTATCAATGGAGTTATCCGTTTACACACACAATGGCAAGACGCATATCTTTCGCTCTCCCATGGATTTGGAACCCTTCCTAACTGATATGGGCCTCCCAACGCACGCCTTTGACCAGTGGCCAGACCCGACCATTTCCCTCCAGGTCACCATACCTCAGCAGCACAACTGAGAACCACGCAAAGAGCGTTAACCGATGAACTGACCCTCTTTTTAACATGACGGTCTTAGGCCTAATGATGTGCTCCTAATGATCTTAAATGAAACATGCTTAATTTCACTCCAGAGGATTTCAACTTAACATTCTGGTAGCATGGGGCAGGAGGTTGCATTCTCTGGATTGTCCCATATGCCTGCCCAACAGGGCCTGTCTTGCCCTAGCATGGCAGGTCACAAGTTCAGCACTGGAATCAGGGAAATCCTTCTTCCCAATAGATTTCAAGATGCTCACAACATATATCAGCCTATTGGACTGGAAAGGAGTCCTAGGCATCCTCCTAGCACAGGAGACTTGGTCATTTGAAAAAGCTTTGCTCCCAATAAATATTCTGACATATATAATATAATTTTGGTTTGAGGCAGTGCTTCACATTCCAGATGTAGGATACTGGCAGGTAGGCAGGTAGGTACTATAAGTCCTCTGTCACAGGTGTAGGATGCTGAACATGGACCTTCTGAATTCCAGATTTAACAGGAAATTGATCAGGTTTGTCTCCAGGTCCAGGAATCCTCTAGGCTTCACAGTGGATGTTCCAGTGGGGAAGTTCTATGTTTTTACTCCTCTGAAGTTACTTCCTCCTCTGCTCTGCAGGATAGAGATGGAGGGAATTCTAGTGATTATCAATGGACCAAACTGGCCCAAGAAGACTTGGTATTTGAAGCTCATCAGGCTTTCGGCAGACTCTCCATGGGCCATCTCAGATTGCCTGAATCTTCTATTTGCCACTTCTCAGTCACTGGCATTAACAGATTGGCTGTTTATGCTCAAGTCCTGCCTCCAGGTTTTGAAAGCCGCTACATAAATTACTTTTATCAATAGAAACACACTTGAGTAGAGAGGAAACTTTCCCTATTTAGAAAACATTCCCAAAATGTTAAGAGACAAAACAGGGCTGGACTTCCATCACTAGTGCCCTTAGTTATTGTGATGATTGGTAAATACAGTTATACAGTATGTGATAAGTATTGCTAATGATGGTGATAAAAAGCAAGTGTCAATTTATAAAGGGAAAAGCTGTCCCTTTGACTCTGGCACTTTTAGGTACATGTCTACTTTGGCTAATGGAAAATGCTGCCATGAGTCTGAAGCTACTGAATATACACTTGAATGTCAGTATCTCATGTAAGAGAGGTTTTGCTATCTTTTGCTGCTTTTGTGCCAGTTTTGAGCCACTATAAGTATGAATTTGCAACACACATTGTTTACTTCTTGTATTTGTGTCTAGTGAATATGCTGGTGCACGCTAGCTGACTTTCATTTTTACATTGAGCTTTTTTCATATTCAGTGGCAATACCACAGGCAAGTTGTTATAGAACTGGGTATAACTCTAAATAGCAAATTGCAGCTGAGAATAGGGACATCTTACTAAATCCCTTGATTTATGTTTAGATAGAGCCAGACATGTAGGATTTATTTGGAAGTTTATAGACTTTGCAGAATGCACTGAAAAGCAAAGAGCAGGTTGTTTATATGATTTGCTGCATTTTTTCAACAGTAAAGTACAGACAGTGTCCTGTTTATGCATTACCTGTGGTTTATTAGGCTGACTCTTTTCTACCAAGTCAAAATTTGCTACCATCCTTTGCAATGTGTTCTTTTCTGTCATGTATATAATGTACAAAAGATATGTGGAAAAAACAAGTAAAAATGCAAACTACTACCCGCCCATTTTCCTAAAATGAGGAATAAAATGCTTGTTTTTTTTAGATTTGTGTTGGAATTAATGATTTGCATCTTCTGTTTTCAGTAGTGCAGTAGTTTTCTCTGCTTAAAAGAAGCAGTTATTTAGTTATATGATCTTGCTGACTGATTTTTATAGTATAGAGGCAAAAGTCAAAAAGGAGTTTGCTCTGAAGAGCTTTTATTTCTGGAGGCAGATGATACATAGTGAGTCCACAAAAACAAGCCATCAACACAGCTGGTTTAAATTGGGATTCAAATTGACCAAGCTCTGTATCTAATGAAAGCAACTGCTTTGGGAATCACATCCTGCCAAAACACAAATCTAATATCCTTGCCAAATATGTATTTCAGTGACCGTAAATTATGTTTAAACTGTTTACCAATTATTTTCATTATACTTGAAATTTAGAATTCTAAACTTTATTCCTAAGGTAGTATTGTTATTCTTAGATCATGTATTTCTGTCATACCAACCAATATAAGGTTGCTGAAAGTGACACTAATTTCTATGTTCCTAAAATTAAATAAGCTATTCAGCAAGCTTTCATGATTTTTTTTAATAATAGAGGTTTGCCATACATATAAAACAAGATTTATATGGGCTTGGATTCTAAGTAATCAATTTAATAAAAAAAAATTGGGGGCAAATAAAGGGGTATGGTTATTTTAAAAGGGAAGGTGCTCACTCAATCGAAGCTTTGAAATGTGCAATGAACAGGTGAAAAGGAATTCTATTGTCCGGCGAAAAGGGAGAAACCACCTCCATGTAGAGTACAGTTAGCCATAACTAGCATGAATTTTGGCAGAATCCTGCAGAAATTTGAGTTGTAGGTGGCCATCTTGTCACCAGTTGGCTCAACAAAAGTCAATTTCAAAATCAGCTAAAGCTGCCCATACACCTTGCGATCATCGGACGACACTTTTCGTCCGATGATCGAACCGTCGTATGATTTTCGTACGGCGACCCTATCCTTCCCCGATTATTGCAAGGTTGGATCAGCGATAATTATCGGAAAACACCTGGACAAATTGCGGTAATCGACCGCGCATATTTTTGTTTGTGCAGTGTAGATCGTACGGATTTTGACGTACAGAAACACCACCAACCTTGTGAAAATCGTACAATCGACTGAAGTTTTCTAACCTGCTGGTTAGTCAAAAGTCGATCGATTGTACAGTATTTGCGGTTGCACACTGCCCATCAACCATACGGTTGATCGGACGAAAACGCGATCGCATTCGAAAATCGCCCGATATTCGTAAGGTGTATGGGCATCTTAAGAGGGAAGGAAAATTATAGTTCAAACAGTGACTGCTTCCTGTCAGATGTGGTTACTGTTCAGGTGTTCATACAGCCATGGGTGCAGTGACTGTCTGAATAAAATAGCTATCAGTGCAGATTTCTCCATTCATGCTGTTTAGCATAGATGGAGTATTCTATTGATTTTCTCTCGGTTAGCCCTGGTTAGCGCTATATAAATATCTGTAGTAAATAAATAAATATATGAAAGTATTTCTTTATGTTGGACCTCCATAATGCCTGTCAGAAATATAGTTTACAAAATTGGAAAACAATAAACACCTTTGCCACATTAATAAGAGCTGACATCCTACAAGATTATTGCATGCTAAACAATCAAACGGTGGCAATGAACAACAACTTCTACAGGTATTTCCCATACTTTTTAGGTCTGCAATAAAATTAAAAACAGAACAGAACAGTAGTATTTATAAGAGGTCACCTCAAAGGAAACAACTGGATTCCAAATAAAAAAGTGCTGGCTGCCACAAGTCAGTTTAACAGCATTTGTAAAATCCCAAGCACAATTGTGAGCATGTTCTGTGGACTAGAAATACAAAAAAAATCAATTTCTGCCTATGTACACCTAGGAGAAAACAAAATGCTGAATATTATTATGAAAAACTCAGCTTGAAGACATGGTGGAGGTATTGCAATTGTGTGCGGATGTGCTGGCTGCATGTGCTGCAATTAGTAAAAGTGATGGACCGATGAATTCTGAGATATATTAGAAAATTCTGCAGTATAATGTCAGGACAATGTATAAGCTCTAAAACCTAAGATACTGATCATGTAACATGGTAGTCATCCAAAACACAGAAGTAATGTATGTCAGCAGCAGATTAGCTTAAAGAAAAACAAATTCCACATTTAAGTCAGAGTCTTGGGGGTTGATTTACTAACCTTATAAACACACCACGAACATGTATACACCTCTGTAGTGTGTTCCCTCCCAGCATGATCTATGGGTGGAATCTAAACACCTTTGTAGTGTGTACACACCCAGCAGGTGTGTTGTGCAAAGCCAAGCATGAATTGCAAGGTGATGTTGTGTAAATTAGCTCAATGTTGTGTTGCTTACGTTGATGAATGCAGGAATGTAAATGCATGAGCTAACCATTTTTGTCTAAACTGTGAAGAAGCATTATATATGGATCATGTGCATGATTTTTCCATATATGGCATTAGTGGAAATATGCTTTTAGAGACTTTTTGGTTGATAAATACGTTTTGCGGTGTGAAAATCACACGCACCTGGTGCGTGCGTGTGTTTAGGTTAGTAAATCACCCCCTTGGTCTCAGTCCTACTAAAATGATTTGAAGCAAACAATATCAGCAAGATTTTCAAAAATATATATGAAGTGAAACACTTTTTTTATCCAATCATGTTATGGACCTGTTGCCAAGTAACCTAATTAGTTGCAAATTGTTTTTCCAGCTCTTCCTTGTTAGTACCACTTACTTTGCCAGCTTTTTGTTGCCCTGTTCCAACTGTTTTGAGATGTTTTGCTGCCATCAATTTCAAAATGACTATTTTTTTCTTAAAATGGTACATTTTCTCAGTTTAAACATTTTATATGTTTTCTATTTTCTAATGTGAATAAAATATGGGTTAATGAGATTTGCAAATCATTGCATTCTGCTTTTATGTAGATTTTATACAGCGTGCCAACTTTTTTTGGAATTGTGGTTGTATATAGAGCAAGGCGCCATACCTCCTACCTACTGTTTGGTTTTGATTAGCAGCTACAGTCAGCACTTTGTTTAGATTGCTGCCAATAATAGGGGTTTACTAGGCACTACATATAAAGGATTCATTTGTATTTTTTTTTTTTCATTCAAAATAGTTTTATTAGTTTTGGTTGCGGTAACAAGTAGTCACACGTTTACATTCAGTGTCAGGCTTGGTAACATAACAGGTAGTGTATACAATAAGAGAAAGATCTTGCATTAGAAAGAGACAATCGATCAGTAAAGTCTATAAAAACATCAAGTAGTCAATATAACTACTAGTAACATTTTAGTACTGACATTATGTCAATGGTTCAGAAACTCAGTATGAATTGTCTGGTTTTTAATCGGGGCAAGGAAGGGTTGTGATACAGGGGGAGGACAAAGTAGTGGAGAGGAATATAGGAGGTGGGATAAAATACATTTGTTCAAAGCTTCCGGTAGTAAGCGTTTATAGGATCAACGACTCCATACTGAAGTAGGTACGACTCAATCCATGGCTCCCACAGCCTCCGGAATGATACCATATCCCTGATTCATTTGTATTTTATATATTGTGCCTTAGATTAAAGTATATGTAAACCCTAACAATAATGTTTTCTTATTTACTCCCTTTTGGTCTTTTAAGTATAAAATTGTTATATCTGTTCAAAAAGTGCCAAAAAATACCTGTTGAGCCTGCCAGAAATCTGGTGAATGAATACTTTTCTGTGCTCTGTGTCTGTGCTACACTCCTATCAGTTAGCAGTTTTTCCAGCTCTCTTTGGACTACAAAACAGCTGTATGAAGCTGTACAGAGGCTGGACAACTGGTAAGCTGCAATATAATAAGGGGTCTATTCACAAAGCTGCCGAAGGATCTGGCCGTAGCTTCGGCCGATCCTTCGGCTAGCTTCGGCCCCAGGACCCCTTCGGTTCAGAAGAACCGAGGGGGTGCTGTACGGGCTTTTCACAATAGCCCGTACAGCTCCCGATCACGGCCGAGCGGCTCAGTCGAGCCGAACGCAAATGCCTCGGCTCGGCTGAGCCGTGCTGAAAGCCGAAGCTGACCGAGTCTCCTGCTCCTGGCCGCCAAGGAGAAAAACCCTGGAAACACAGCAGATCCTGACTGCATACAGCGGGCAGCAGATGGGTGGTCTTGCGCCCATCAGCACTGTACGGAATGTCTGCCCTGTTGTTGCACTGTACAGAATGTCTGCACTCCTTGGCATCCACAGTGGCAGGTAGAGGCTGGCAGGGGGCTCTGGGGAAGTGGTGTCCGACGTCACACATTGCCTGGCCGGGCTCCCCTGGTCACCAGCACTCCACATACCGGCTCCGATTGTCCCCGGCTCTGAGCCCCCCGGAGTCAGCTTGTGCCTAGCGCCGGGAGTACCATGTGCGGAGGGGGGAGCTCTGCCCACCTGCTGTGCGAGGAGCAGAGAGTGAGGTGCTGAGCCCGCGCTGATCCCCCCTCCGCTGTGTGTCGGAGTGGAAGATTCCAGTGCAAGCCTGTGCGATCCTTATTTCTGTGCTGGAGCCCCGCATATAGCGGAGAGGAGATCCGCTGCCAAAAAATTTTTGAAATCAGCCGTGCCAGCCTGAAGTGAATAGCCGAACAGTGTTCAGCTCACTTCACTTCTGATCGGTCATTCACTCGGCTGCCCTCGGCAGCTTAGTGAGTAGACCCCTAAATGTGCATTCTTGGGTTTCAATATACTTTAGCTCTTGCATATGCTTTATGATGTAACATATTCTTGTAACAAATAAAAACAGCAAAACTGTAAGCAAGACAAAATTAATAGTACACCTTAGAAATTAAGGCATCTGATTTTATTGATCTTAAAAGCAGACTATTCACTTTCTTGGTTCACTGGTGTCTTCAATCTTCATAATCATTCAATTGGCCTATATTAATGGAGAAATGTATTCACATAATAGTGTCATTGTGTGAAGCACAGTGAAGATGGATACGTGAAAGAAAAACAGAAAGTTGCTTAAGGAGTAAAGGAAGAAATTAATAGACATGCATTTTTAAGATAAAGGCTAATATTATCCTTTAAATTAAAGTTCAAGGGACCTAAGCCAACCTCCCTGGGTGTGGCCACAAGAGGAACATGCAGAGGAGAATAATAATATGGATTATAGAGTCAAGGAAAAGTTCATAGCAATTCTGACTGACCTCCAAGACCCGTGGTCCCGTGATGTGCGCCCCCTCCGCGACTCCCCCCCCTCCCGCTGTGAAGCTGGTCCCGGGCTCCGCAGTGCCCGGTGCGAGCCTGGGACCAGCTTACGCCACACATGTTACATATCACCGCGAACAAGCGATCCGCCGGCTCTATAGCCGGCGGATCGCTTGTATATTAACCGTCATCGCTGGCTGTTTTCAAATAACGGGCATTTCCCGCTCGCGCGTGCCGCGCCCGAATGGGCGGAAGTAACAGGACGTGTATACACCCCCAGTTACAGTTCAAAATCCAGGTACACCACATCCACTTATTTTCCTCTATTCAGATCTCTACTCATCTCTTTGTAGAATGTTAGTAGGTTGGTCTGACAAGAATGGTCCTGCCTTCCTGCTGATTTTCACTTATTATACCTTTGTCATGAACAAAATCCACTAAATCCTTTATCATTCCCTCTAACAGTTTCCATACTATTGATGTTAGACTAACTGCTCTGTAGTTCCCAGGTTGGCATCTTGAGCCTTTTTTGAATATCAGTACTACCGTTGCTTTACACCAGTAACTTGGTACCCTTTCAGTCAATAATGAGTCATTGAAAATGAGGAATAATGGTCTTGCTATAGCCCATGGAGCTCTTTAAGTTCCCTGGGGTGCAGGTTATCCGGTCCTACTGATTTATTTGCCTTAAGTTTATCAAGTCTTTGTTGAACCCCGGCTACTGTCAACCACTGCAGTATTTTATGCACTGAGCTACTCACATTCTTATCTCCATTAAACCCATCTTTTTGTAGAGTGTATACTGAGGAGAAACATGAGTTTAATACCTCAGCCTTCCCCCTGTTGTTTGTGACTAATCTCGCATTATCATCTTTTATTGGGCCTACCTGCTCTTTTTTTACCTTTTTACTGTTTATATATTGGAAGAATTTTTGGGGGTTCTTACAATCTGTGGCGATATGTTTTTTCTCTTATTACTTTCCTTGTAGCTCTGAAATGCCAATGCAGCCCCCTCCATCTTATATTTTTAAAATGCCAGCTTCTTTTCTTTGATGTGTTGTTTTACCATTTAATTTGGCCATGCAGGCTTTGCTCTTGATCTTTTATGTTGATTACCCACTGGCATGCACTTGGTAATAGCATTATGCAAAGTATTCTTAAAACAATCCCCCTTCTTGTCAGTGTTAGAAATAATTTGTCCCATTTAATGTCATACACTAGATGACGCAGCTTACTGAAGTTTACCTTTTTAAAATGTAGTGTACTTGTCAAACCAACACACTTCTCTTTTCTGTACTTAACTTTCAAATTAATCATCCTGTGATTTCTATTACCCAATGTGTCCCTAATCGCTGTGTCTGCAACTAGGTCCACATTATTAGTGATTAATAGATCCAGAATAGCATTCTTCCTGGTCATGACCTCAACCATCTGATCAATGAAATTTTCCTGCAACAGGTTTAGAAAACAGCCATCCTTTATAGATTGAGAAGTACTATGCGACCAATCAATGTCCGGATAACAAGCGATCCGCCGGCTCTATAGCCGGCGGATCGCTTGTATATTAACCGTCATCGCTGGCTGTTTTCAAATAACGGGCATTTCCCGCTCGCGCGTGCCGCGCCCGAATGGGCGGAAGTAACAGGACGTGTATACACCCCCAGTTACAGTTCAAAATCCAGGTACACCACATCCACTTATTTTCCTCTATTCAGATCTCTACTCATCTCTTTGTAGAATGTTAGTAGGTTGGTCTGACAAGAATGGTCCTGCCTTCCTGCTGATTTTCACTTATTATACCTTTGTCATGAACAAAATCCACTAAATCCTTTATCATTCCCTCTAACAGTTTCCATACTATTGATGTTAGACTAACTGCTCTGTAGTTCCCAGGTTGGCATCTTGAGCCTTTTTTGAATATCAGTACTACCGTTGCTTTACACCAGTAACTTGGTACCCTTTCAGTCAATAATGAGTCATTGAAAATGAGGAATAATGGTCTTGCTATAGCCCATGGAGCTCTTTAAGTTCCCTGGGGTGCAGGTTATCCGGTCCTACTGATTTATTTGCCTTAAGTTTATCAAGTCTTTGTTGAACCCCGGCTACTGTCAACCACTGCAGTATTTTATGCACTGAGCTACTCACATTCTTATCTCCATTAAACCCATCTTTTTGTAGAGTGTATACTGAGGAGAAACATGAGTTTAATACCTCAGCCTTCCCCCTGTTGTTTGTGACTAATCTCGCATTATCATCTTTTATTGGGCCTACCTGCTCTTTTTTTACCTTTTTACTGTTTATATATTGGAAGAATTTTTGGGGGTTCTTACAATCTGTGGCGATATGTTTTTTCTCTTATTACTTTCCTTGTAGCTCTGAAATGCCAATGCAGCCCCCTCCATCTTATATTTTTAAAATGCCAGCTTCTTTTCTTTGATGTGTTGTTTTACCATTTAATTTGGCCATGCAGGCTTTGCTCTTGATCTTTTATGTTGATTACCCACTGGCATGCACTTGGTAATAGCATTATGCAAAGTATTCTTAAAACAATCCCCCTTCTTGTCAGTGTTAGAAATAATTTGTCCCATTTAATGTCATACACTAGATGACGCAGCTTACTGAAGTTTACCTTTTTAAAATGTAGTGTACTTGTCAAACCAACACACTTCTCTTTTCTGTACTTAACTTTCAAATTAATCATCCTGTGATTTCTATTACCCAATGTGTCCCTAATCGCTGTGTCTGCAACTAGGTCCACATTATTAGTGATTAATAGATCCAGAATAGCATTCTTCCTGGTCATGACCTCAACCATCTGATCAATGAAATTTTCCTGCAACAGGTTTAGAAAACAGCCATCCTTTATAGATTGAGAAGTACTATGCGACCAATCAATGTCCGGATAATTGAAGTCACCCATTGTAACAACATTTCCCTGCTTTCCAGCTATTTTTATTTGGGACTGTGAGCGAGCCTCCTCCTCTTCCATTATGTTTGGGGGTTTGTAACATACACCTATAATAAGTTTACAACTGGCATTATTCTTATCTAGTTCTACCCACAGAGACTCAACACCATCGCAATTTTTTGTCATGAGGTCATCTCGTATGTGCACAGTTAGATTGTTTTTTACATACATGCATACCCCTCCCTCCTTCTACCAACCATGCCCCTCCTGAACAGTTTGTACCCTGGTAGGGTTAGGGTATGGTTGATCAATGTATGTAGTTGTAATTGAATGCATACATTGATGTCTGTTTACCAGAATCCTTGATATTGCGGCACCTAAAACAAATTATGCTTTTTAATAGTAATAGTTAAGCTGGCCACAGACCTTACAACCATCGCAAGATTTTTGTCTTGCGATGGTTGTAAGATAATTTTAAAAATATACGATCTGCCCATCTTGGAAAGGCAGATCGTACTTGCGATAATCGCAAGCCCGCCACACCGCAGACATCGGACCGTTCGGCATTTATCTTACGAGCATGCCACACACCCGCCGACAATCGTACGATTCTCGGCTGGTTTTCAAACATGTTCCTAAGATAAAAGTCGTGCGACCGTACAGTAGAAACGGTTGCACGCCTTCCACACACCTTGCAATAATCGTACGATCGCGGGATTTCCTGCGATTATCGTACGATTATCGCAAGGTGTGTGGGCACCTTTATGAGAAGCATTATTACATTTGACATGTTTTAGTCTGACTATGATTTAGATTTGCACATATATATTTATATGTGCATGTTTTTGTGCATGTGTTTGTTACATACTACAGTTCTGATGCCTTACTTCTAGAGAAAAGTGATATTCCTTACATGTTTTGACCAGTCTGCCATCCGTATTTGTGCTTTAAAGAGTCCACTTTTAACCCCAGATTTTCTTCTCCATCTGGCCTGTCCAGGACTGGCACAGGAAACAGATATACAGTGCTAGGCCTGAGGAGGTTGCATAGTGTAAGTTTTACTCTCTGCCCAGCTAATGCATGTTTTTTTATATTTACATTTTTTTTAACACGGGCGGTATTTACAAAGCTGCCAAAGGCACTTGATGTAAAGTGAGCCGAACGCTATTCACTTCAGTCTTGTACGGCTAATTTCAGCCATACATCGGCTACAATCAGCCGCACGTTGGTTGCCTTCGGTCAGCCAAACATGCTCTGCATGTTTCGGCTGAGGCGAGGTGCAGAATAATCTGGATCTGCTGAGCTGAAGCTCCAGCAGCTTATTCGCTGCAGTTCGCCCCTATTCTCATTCGGCTTGGCTATTTTGCTGGGTACCTCTGAAGTACCCAGCAGAATAGAAAATAGGTGAAATGAATAAAAGAAAAGAAAAAAAAGTTGAAAAATTATTTTTAATATGTAAGAAAATAGGAAAATTAAAGAAAAACTAAATAGTTTAAAGAAAAGAAAAAAAAGAAGATTAAAAATAATAAAAAATGCTGGCAAAAGAAAAACAATTGGGCAGAGCTAGCAGTGACAGCTAGCTCCACCCAACTGTTTCCTATTGGTTAGCACCTGCCAGAGTCTTGTAGTAGGTCCCGGCCAATGAATAACTACTTGGCGGAGCCGGCCATGACATCATGGCCGGCTCCACCCAGTTGTTATTGTTTAAGGACAGATCAGCATCCCCAGGTAATTTGGGGACGCTAATCTGTCAATACAACTGGACAATGCGAGACGTGAGATCACAGCTGGCTCTGCCCACCTGTCATTTGTGTGGAGATCGGTCAGCTTTGTCTGACCATTCTCCACACTTCAGCTGTCACTTTGGCTCAGTCGAGCCAAAGCATATGTCTTCGCTCAGCTGAGCCGCTCGGCTGCCTTCGGCTGCTGTACGGGCTATTGTGAACCGAAAGGCGGAGGTGGCCGAAGACAGCCGAAGGATCAGCGGAAGCTATGGCTGGATCCTTCGGCTCTTTAGTGAATAACTCACAGGTGTTAAGTTAAAGTGTCCCCACTAGGCACATTCATTCTCTCGAATCTGGTGACTATTGTCTCCAGTACCGAAAGTGATGGGAAATAAAAAACATTAGTGTTGCCACAAGAACAGGAGGTAAGAAAAAAAGCTTCTAATAAGGGAACCTGTTTTGGTGACAACTGTCTCATAGGGGACTTTCCTTTACTTTAGAGAGATTTTCTCCTACTTCAGGTTTAATGCCTGAGACAAGAATTAAAGAGAAATCTTCCTGACGGTACAGAGACAGAGAAAACAAGCCTCACATGGGTACTACATTAAAAAAATGTTTTCGCTTTAAATACACTTTAAAACATCTGCTTTAAGTCTGCTTTTACATCATCCCTCATGAGAAAACCTTTTCATTATATAAACTAATATAAAAACTAACTTATGTTGCAATCTTATAATAATCTGTGTATATTTTGTTTAGTTCAAGTGATCTCGGCAATGCCGCAGAGATCACTTGTATTCAGCCTGCAGGTCCATCCACCCCCCCTCTGTCCCTTTACTGCTCAGTCCCAAGAAGCCCATATCGTGGTCTTGCCTAAACCAAATAAAGATCTAACTCAATGTCAGAACTATAGGCCAATATCTTTGATTAATATAGATTTAAAGATATATGCAAAAATTATTGCAAATCGCCTAAAGGCTCTTTTACCATCAATAATACATAGGGACCAAGTAGGATTTGTCCAGGGCAGAGAAGCCAGGGACAATACTATTAGGACGCTGACCCTTATGAGATATACAAAAGTCAATGGACTTCCTCTATGCATCCTGTCGGTGGATGCCGAAAAGGCATTCAACCGCTTAGGTTGGGATTTTTTGTTTCATACCTTGCTACAGATAGGGATACCCAGAAAGGTAGTAGATAAAATTATGGCCCTATATATAAGACCTACTGCAAGAGTTAGGGTAAATGGCTGTTTATCAGCACCAATAAACATTCGGAATGGCACTAGGCAGGGATGCCCCCTATCCCCAATGCTATATGTTTTCGCTATGGAGCATCTAGCCGAAGCAATTCGGAAAAATACATCTATTAAAGGGGTATCTGTCCAAAATGAACATTGTAAGATGGGTCTATATGCGGATGATGTTTTATTATATATATCAAACCCAAGGGTAGGATTTCCATCATTGCTTGAAGAATTTCGCAAATTCGGGATGGTTAGCAACTTTAAAGTTAATCTTCAGAAGACAGAGGTACTGAATGTGACACTGCCTAGTGAGGAAGTTTAACATTTGGAAACCAACATCCCATTTAAATGGCAGCCCGATGCCATAAAATACCTGGGGATATTTATCTGTAAAGATTTGATGCAGCTCTATGATCTTAATTATGGACCTCTCTTACAATATTCAATTGCACAAATGAAAAAGTGGACACATTATAAACATTCCTGGCTAGGAAGAGTAGCACTTTATAAGATGGATATACTGCCTCGCTTTTTATATCTTTTTCAAACTTTACCTATTGAAATACCGACTGCTTTCTTTCATAAGAACCGAGTGGCCCTGACTCAATATATATGGACAGGGCGCCCACCCAGATTAGCATATCATATTCTTATAAGAAAGAAAGAAGAAGGGGGGTTGGCCCTCCCAGATTTGAGAACATATTACTATTCTACATTAATAGCCCATATATTGGACCGAAAATTTAATGATGGGAATAAGTTATGGGTTGACTTAGAGAAAGAGATTACCCCTATTCTTCCATACTCTATACCATGGATAAAACCGGATATGAGACCTCCGAGATCAGCTCTCCCCTTCTGTATACCCCCTCTTTTAAAAGTCTGGGACCATATGATAAAAGAAATTCAGATTTCAACTATCGTGGGACCCATGACTTCCATCATGGGAAACCCAATATTTAAACCAGGGGAGGTAAATAGGCAATTTTTTCAATGGACCAGGAGCTCACCTTCACCTATAAGGGATGCCCTTACATCAACACATTTAAAATCAATGATATCTCTGCTGCCTGTACAAACGTATGAACACAGTTTATGGCTTCAGTATTTTCAACTTAGAGCCCTATATGATAGTCTACAGGAGAAAGCATCGTTACATAGACCATTAACTTGGTTTGAAAACCTTTGCTGTCAGGAGAGAGTAACCCACGAGATCTCCATATTGTATCATAATATAATGACAGCACGATTTCCAACAAGGCCTTACTCTATGCTAGCATGGGAGAAAGATTTACAAACTTCATTTACAAAGGAGGAGGTGCAAAAATCATTTATTCTAACTCATAAGACATCTATCGCCTCTTTATATCAAGAAAAGGGATACAAGATATTATCGAGATGGTATAGATGTCCGACTTTATTACATAGAATTTCCCCATTAAATGCACCAACATGTTGATGATGTTGATGCAGAAGAGAGGAAGGAACATATCTCCATGTATGGTGGAGCTGTGATTTATATAATGCCTTTTTGGAAACAGGTTTTTCAAAAATATAACCAAGTAATGGAAGCAGGAGAGGATCCATCACCTAAAATAGCTCTTCTTTCCATATTCCCAGGACCAATATCCAGAAACAAAAGGGAGCTTCTCAGATTCTTTATATCAGCAGCTCCAAACATTAAAGAATGGGAAGTAGAATTAAGTAAGATTCAGAGATAAGAAGAACTAACGGCATATATAAATGAACGAGACTCTCAATGGGAAGATATGTGGAACCCATGGAATAGGTATAAAGAACAAAGAAAAGGGGAAAATGGGGGACCCGAGAGAAAGAGAGAAGACTGACAGAGGCAGAAGAAATAAATAGAATAATACATATTAAGCAAGAAGGGATATAAAGGTTAAGATTAAAGGTTTTTCTTTAAAAAATGTGCAATGGAGACTAATAAGGGGAGAGGGAAGGGGATGGGAGAGAAGGTGGGGGTGAGGGGGGGGCACATATAAAGGTTTCTGGTATAGATAAGTCTTGGAAACATAGGGATGTATATTAGACATAGATATACATGTATGTATATATATGGAGATAGATGTATAAGGATATATGAAATAAGGTTTTCCTATATCAATGTTGTTATATTATATCTGAAACCAAATAAAATCTTATTGTATAAAAAAATAAAAATAAAGTAAAACTATATAGATAAATAAAAATTTGAAAAAGTGAAAACAATAAGTAAAAAATAACGTTACAAACATCAGATTTCTCAGAGGGATAGATATAGTGTTACCAAGATAGTCGGGCAACCCTAAGGCCTGGTTCACACCTGGGAGTTTTACAGTGCATTCCTACGCTCTGCGAAACGCTCAACATGTGAAAACCAATGATTGCCTATGGGCACCGTCCCCACCTGGGCGTTTTACAGCGCGTAGGAACGCGCTGTAAAATGCCCTACACCCAAAGAAGTACAGGAGCTTCTTTGGGGCGTATTTGCTGCGCATATCCATTGGGATAGAGCCAGGTATCCCTTGGAAACGTGCGTTTGTCGCACATTTTTTTTACCACAAATCGCGGTAAAAACATGCGTGACAAACGCGCATATTCGATACGCCTAGGTGTGAACCCAGCCTAATGCATAACGTATCATCATGACAAAAGATAATGTGGTTATGGATATTTTCTCTTAGGTACACTGGAAATGTTTTTCACATCTCATTATGAACTTATTTAATGTGTTATTTAACTTGTCTTTTGAAATGTGAAATTTGATTATTTTAAAGTGTAAAATTTAAAAAAAATCATCAATATTTAAAAAACATTTTGATGAAAATAAATGTTGCACAGCTTGTATTTTTGGAATAGGAATGCCATTTTAAAACAAAAAAAGGATTAACATACAACTACATTTTTTAAGGTCTTGGGACTGGAAACCTGTTTTATGTGTTCAACGATGATGGCATTAAAGTAATTCAACCTGTGGAATGTGAATATCAAAGACATATAAAGATGACAGAAAAAATCTTTGGAACCCAGGTAATTTTATTATGTACAGAAAATACATTTCCAAAATTGTTAATCATAAAAGCTGGTACAAGATACTTTTCAACTTTTAGTATGTCTAAAATACTGGGGTATCATTAATATTAATATGTTTTATCTGCCATCAAGACCATTACCATTTTACTGTTCAAATTGATTTACTAAAGGAGTAATCTGTACAGAGCCACTTCCAATACCCAGTTAGGTTTGGTGAAATAAAAAAAAAAGAAAATGCCTGTGAACTTGACTGGGTGATTAAAATGTATAAACCACTCCTTTGGTATATCAGCCCCCTGGTGTAAGCACATCGATCAGCTCTATAGTAACTAGACATCATTGCTAAAAGTATGACATAATAGTCAAACACAGAATAAGCTTACTTGTTTTGTTGTGATAGTCTGCCTAGAATAGTACTCCATTAGTGGAGGTGGGTCATCAATGGCAATGCAGCTGCGTTGGTTAGTATAATAGCAATAATAGATACATACATAAATAATATAAACTCTGTATTTTATTTTTATATATCTGAATTTATACATCGGATTAAGTAAATGCATTATTTATGTGTTTATTCATGCATTTACTCATATTAATACATTAATTGTTGCAAATATGTTTACTAGCCCCTTGTCACCTCATTTCTATGTCAATACCATTTGTTATCCTGCATTCTATGGTAGATCATATCTCCTAAACTTCAGGTATACACCTAGAAATATATACCTATATTTTGCTACTCACAAAAAAATACTTACAGGCTATGAAATAAATTGTATCTGAAATTAAATGACACGGGCAGAGACAGAATAAGCTAAAATATGTTGTTAAAGGTTATGCTTGCAATAATACCACAGTGACATTATGAAACAAAAATAGAGGACTACAGATGCAAAAAATGAGCCACATCCAACGTGTGTCAACTTTTCCATTCTCTGAGCAAATTAAAGTTTTATTGCCCATTTTCTCACTATTGTAGTACATCATTTTTATTCATTTGGGAGTGCTTACAAAGCCCATGGTTCCTTGTGGACTTCATTGACTTACTGTCAAATTACCTGTGTAGAATTACAACCAAAACCTGAAGAAAACATTGCTTTTGTTAGTCCTGTGTGAACTATTTTTGAATGCAGGTTTAAAAAATGAAATTTCTAAAGCACAATGCAGCTCTAAAGCATGGAGTAGTGGTTACCAAACACAATATATGCAGTATATTATTTTTCTTACTGAAAATAATGACATAATATTATACTCTTGTTTACTTATTATTGTATAGTGTACTATAAACATAACTAACACCATATATAT
>NW_017306978.1:12180-63075 GCF_000935625.1 Nanorana parkeri | reverse complement strand
TATATATATTTATAATATATGTTGTACATATACCCTTTGTCCCATGCAGTGAGGAGTGTATAACAACTAAACTAATATTTACTACACCAGCTGGATATTTAAATTTGTCTTTTTGTGAACAAGTAAAGATGTAATCCTGCTGTAATTTACTAGCAAATGATGCAGAGGATTATAGATTGGTAATGATGCAACAGGGAGCAGAGAATTACACCCTATAATGGTCTTTGTCTACTGCTCAACTAGTAAATAAAACCTAGATTCTCATCACATCTCTTTTTTTGAAGGGAGGGGAGTCCACTTTCCTTCCTTAAAATGGCAACCACAATCCAGTAGGTCAGGGGTTGAAATGAACCCTTTACCAGTACCAGTGGCTTGGTTCACCTGGCAAACAGTGTTGCTGATGAAATGCAAATATTCATACAAACAGATCTGATCATCCCTTGCTCTGATATACAAACAATTTGATAACCAATTTTTTTTAAATTAAGTTTTCCTATGAAATCGAGGACATGTAACAATATAAAATAGGTGTTGTCCCAATATGGTTGCAAAAGTGGAAATACACTTTAAATCAAAGCAAGTCAGTCTTGCAAACCTTTACGTCCATTGTAATGTACTATACATATTGTGTAATAGTTTGTAAATTGTGTAATGACACAATTTTATTTAAGCTGTTCTTTATAATTCAGATAAGGAAAACATTTTATTATTATTACATAGTATGTATATAGCGCCAACAGTTTGTGCAGCGCTTTACAATATAAGCAAGACATTACAATCACAATACAACTCAAGACAAGATGGTAAGGAGGGCCCTGCCCCTGAGGGCTTACAATCTAAAAGAGGAGGGGGAAATGATACATGAGGAGGTAGCTGTGTGGGGATGAATTATTTTAGAATGTGATGGTTTAGTGGTTAGGTTGAGGTGGGATAGGCTTCCCTGAAGAGATGAGTCTTTAGGGAATGCCTAAAGGCAGTCAAGGTGGGAGATAGACGGACAGGTTGTGGTAAATAGTTCAAGAGGATGGGAGACACTCTAGAGAAGTCCTGGAGGCGAGTATGGGAGGAGTTGACTAGGGAGCTGGAAAGCAGGAGGTCTTGGGAAGAGCGGAGTGGACGGTTAGGGTGATATTTTGAGACAAGGTCTGAGATATATCCGGGGACAGAGTTGTGGATGGCTTTATAAGTGACTGTTAATATTTTGAATTTTATCCTCTGGGTGAGTGGAAGCCAGTGTAGGGATTGGCAGAGGGGGGATGCAGACACTGAGCGGTTGGTTAGGTGAATGAGTCTGGCAGCTGTATTCATGATAAACTGAATTGGGGATAGCCTGTGTAGTGGAAAGCCAATGAGGAGGGAGTTACAATAGTCAAGACGAGATATAACAAGGGAGTGGATGAGTAGTTTGGCAGTTTCATTGGTCAGGAAGTTACGTATTTTGGAGATGTTACACAGATGAAGGCGCCAGGATTTGTATAGTGATTGGATGTGGGGAAGAAAGGTGAGGTCCGAGTCAAGGATGACACCTAGGACCTTGGCATGAGGGGAGGGCTGGCTAGTTGTGTTATCAATCTCAACTGAAATGTTGGGGGAAGGTGCACGGGGTGGAGGAAATATCATGAGTTCAGTTTTTGAAAGGTTGAGTTTTAAGAAGTGTTGCGACATCCAGATGGATATGTCAGTTAGTAGATTAGTGACACGCAAGGACACTGAGGGGGTGAGTTGTGGAGTGGAAAGATAAATTTGAGTGTCATTGGCATAGAGATGGTATTGGAAGCCATGTGAGGTTATTAACTGACCAAGAGAGGAGGTGTAGATAGAGGAGAGAAGGGGTCCAAGGACAGAGCCTTGGGGGACCCCTACAGAAAGAGGAAGAGGAGGGTAGGAGTTAGAATTGTAGGTGACACTAAAGGAGCGCATAGCTAGGTAGGAGGAGAACCATGAGAGAGCAGAGTCTTGTAGGCCAAGCGAGTGGAGTTTTTTGAGGAGCAGCGGGTGGTCAGCAGTGTCAAAAGCAGCAGAGAGGTCTAATAGCAAGAGTAAGGAATAGTGGCCATTGTTTTTAGCTGTTATTAGGTAATTAATGAGTTTTAGGAGGGCGGTTTCAGTGGAGTGTATGGGGCGAAAGCCGGACTGAAAGTAACAAGTGTGATGGACGATCTGGTACTATAATAAATAAATATTATACTGTATTATACATATTGCATATCAAGTGTGTAATCATAAATCTATTTCTGTTGGACACATTTTTTTTCCACATGGTCCTATTTTCACTATTGATTTGTTCCAAAATATTGAGCATGGCATGGCCATCTCAAAGTGCAGGGGTGTTTTAGGAGATTTTTGTCATGTCTTGAAATCTCTTGGAACTGTGTTTTGAATTTTCTCTTTTCCATAAACAAATGGAACACTACTGTGCACAATATGAATGCTAACATGTGCGACATACATGCACATTATGGATGCCCACACATCAGATATGATTTTCATGACTTATACTTAGAAGAGCATATTTTCTTTGAGTATGGAAAGATCACATACTGTAGTCCTTTAGGTGTACACTAGGCAATGACAATACCAAAAAATTACAATACCTATTTTGCTTCACCTAAATATTTTTAGTTTAGGTATTGGATAGAGGAGATAAGAGTTATCAATGCTGTCAAACATTATTGCTGTCCCTGCTGGGACGAGTCACCCTCTCTATTTGCCCTGATGACCATTGTCACCAGGTTTGAAAGTGAGGACAAATACAAACACATTTTTGAGTTATCATAACAGCAATAAAGGAAAATATTTAAATAGGAACACTTGTTCTGGAAACAATTGCCCAAGGCAGGATTTCCCTTACTTTGGGGAGTTTTATATTGTATCTACAGGACAGGAATTAAAGAAAATTCCCCAAAATTGGACATTGGTGTTTTACCCTTTCCTGCTCTATCCTTAACTAAAAAAAATATACACTTAGATATACTTTGATAACCATGTTTAGGAATCTTACTTATTATTTTTTATCTGCTTGTTTGTGAACAAAACAGTCATAAATCATTTTAGTTTATGTATTTACAGTTTTTTTTGAACAGTTGTATGTTTTCTTTTACAGGATGAAGTGTGTCCAAAGATAGAGGGACTTGAAATGGAAAGCTGCGTATGGGCATCAGCTGTTAATGTAAAAGATAAATTTATATATGTGGCTCAGCCTAAACTAAACAGGGTTCTTCTTGTGGATATACAGGCGCAAAAAGTTGTGCAGGTAATTTGTGTTGCCAATTTTAGGCTGTACTGACATTTATTAATTTTACTTTTAAATATTTTCATTAGTCTCTTAAACGTTTCCATCAACAATAAAACAATATTTTAAAATGTATATAGGGAACACCACCTACCCATTGGTACTTCTGTATTTCACACCAGCAAATCTATAGTTCATCAGGCCACTCTGATACATAAAACCTCCCTGTATATAGTATGTGTATGTGTATGTCTGCTGTGTTCAGAGAACAGCTGTGTGTGTAGTGAGTCCATTGGTGAAATTTGCCTTAATTTCTACCCCTGTGACATCCAGGAAAAAAGGTTGCTTTGCCTGTGTCTCATTGGAGAGATTTTCCCTCACTTTTTGTCTTGTAAGAAAGCAAGGGTTAATCTCCCTAAATAGATATATGTGGGTCTATTGAAGCAATGTTAGCGAATTGAATTATATATACCTTCTAGAAATAAAACTATATCAAGTGCATATATGGTAATCATTGATATGTATAAAGCTTCAGTGAACATAAACACATGGGTATTGTATTGCACATGTGCAAGGGTTTGTGAGCATGCACAGATGCTCGAGTGCTAACCAGCGTATGAGATTCACTGGAGCATGGAAGAGATGAGATCCAGTGGTAAATACCCATACATGTGCTGAATTTTTTCCACTTTATCATAGTGTGCATGGTATATTGACAAGCCTTTTAACTTGGCACATGTGCAGTATATTGCTTAGGGCAGGGGTAGCAAAACGTTGGCCCTCCAGCTGTTGTGGAACTTATAAGACATAGCAAGGTTCTGACAGACACAGACATGACTCCCAGAGGCAGATACATGAAGTGATTTGTAGTTTCACAACAGCTTGAGGGCTTAAGTTTGGCTACCTCTGGATTAGCATGGTACATGCTTTCAGAAAAATGGTGCAATGTGCAGTTTGTGGTGCACTCTATAGGAACCGAAGGCACAATGGGAACAATATGTGGATACTTTATGCGCACTGCAAGCTAGGACCACATTGTATGCATTGAACATCAGTGTACAATCAGTTAGATAAATAAATTAGTTATGGTTGCTCTGCACATAAATATTGTGTGTGCATGCGAGCTTGCGAACTAAGCATAAGTGTATCCCTGCTGTTTTTTTTTTATTTTAGTAAATCAAGTCCAATGCTGAATATTTTTGAATATTTGCTGGCTTTATATTGCACAATAATACTTTGTTGTACTGACTACAAGGGCCCTTTAATACCAATGCATTGTTGTAACACAGTGAAACACACATTACCTGTATCCCAATACAGTTATAAGGCATGTGATCTCCCCCCAGTACTCCCGTGCCAACGGACATTCCCACCACAAGTGAGCAAAGGTGCCAGTTGTGCCACATGAGCGCCAACATAAGGGGGAGGCCGCGGGCCAAATGGCATGAGTGGAAGGTGGGACCAGGTACCATCTGGCTAAAAGTTTAAAGTTTACTTCCATCATATAGCTATCCGGAGACACAGGATAGCAGTAATTTAGAATGCTGAAAGGGGGGTTAAAAAAATGAACCCTAAAATTTTAAAAGTATGTCACTAAGATTTTTTTTACAACATAGATTTGACCGGGAAGGTTACTATATATTTTTTTATAGCAAATGTCATCCAACAGATATTTTATTTGACTTATGTTAAACATTACTGGCTATCACTAGCGTATTTAGGATTTTGTAGTATTTAAGAAGAAGATCTAGACTCATAATTATACCTTCTCATTAAGAACTGGTTTAAGCTTGAAGTTCTAAATCTGTAGATATAAATAAGCTCACACAAACTGCATCTGTGCCACTCAATTCTTAAGAAATTGCACATCTTATTAATGCCTGTGGTTTATTACATGCTGTAAGAGATTTGATAGAGAAGATTAATCACATGTGTGTTTTGTAGCAGCCCTCAAAATTGTTCACTATATAAATGCAATGATTCCATTATTTTGGCTTTATTTATTAGAATTCAGTCAGCTATTTCATAATCATAAACTGAACACATGCCCATATTTTCACATTCAGAATTTTGAAGTGAATAGGAACTTTTTGGATGTTTTAAAGGCATGATTTTGAATTTATATTATATTGAAAGACGGATTAATTAAACTGCTCTTAACAATATGTTTGTCTACATTCTGGAACATTTAATTTCCATACATTTTATAACCCCATAAATACTGAGTTCTTGTTGACTAACATTTAGAATTGCCTATAAATGTTCTGAGATTTATTGGGTGCCTTTTGATTATCACCATAGTGATAGAATGTGAAGGAAATGGAGAAAACTCTTAAAGATTGCAGGTTACAACGATGAACTCAAATGATCTCACAGAGAATTTCTTTTGCTGAGCAACATACTTGGTGGATGTTAGAAGTAACCTAATAATTATTGGCAGATCTATGAAATTAGGCAAATAGAGAGGCTACCATCACTTTTCAAATTTGTAATTGCCTGATTGTCATGCTGACCCACTACCATATATAATCACATGGTCCTTTTCTACATATTTGTGTCTTGTCAGTGGCTCAAATCATTGATGCAGAAGGGTCAGCATGACAGACAAGCTACTATTCTCTTCTGACCCAAGGTCCACAATAGCTTATTGGATTTTGGAAGCTCCCTTAGAATAAGGGGACCCTCCAGTTATCCGGTCTCCCCAGCACCTCTTGTTACTCATTTACAAACAATAAATACATTTTTAAAAACTCTTTCACCATTGAAAAAGTCATTTATTTGAAAAAAAATGTCCCCCTATGTAAATCCAATGTCACCTACATTTTCCAATCAAATAAATCCAAGTCAGTCATGATGAGCGATGTCTGAAGATGTTGACCCAACAACCATATTTAGTCAGTGTTGCACAGGGAATCTGTTATTTGCAGCTGAAGATTGTTGGGCACAACACGTTGTCGTATTGGGGCGTCAACATGGTTGACAACATGCCTTCCAAGGGGGAGGCTTTGTCCCCTAAAGATTCATCAATGAAACTTATCCAGGCATACAGGAAAGCCTCCGCCCCTTGGAAAGCACCTTGTCCTCATGTTGATGGGGCAAAAGCTTTATCCCCATATCCTAAATCCCCAAAAGGGATGTGGGGGGACTTATTGGAATCGGAAAGCCCAATTTAGAACAGGGGCCCTCCAGATATGCAGACACAATTACCTACTTCTGGCTGATGATGTAAAGCTACCTCCATTGCAAATGATAGATTCTCAGCACTCCTGTAATGTAAACACAGCATTGGGAATTCTTGGTCCAGGCCCTTTGTTTACAAACAGATGTCGACAAGAAACTGTCATATAGTGACTGTAATGACAAAACCGCTAAATGACAAATCCCCTGGTTTGTTGACAAACAGTAGCCTGCAGGGATCTTTCATTTAGCAGCAGTACTTATAGTGTCGCTAAATGACAGAACCCCACTTCTGTTTGTAAACAGATAATGTAACTATTGAAAGAGGCAGTGTACTGCATCCACAACTTCTCATGCAGGTGTAAGGCATCACCCATGCATGTTATTTAAAAGATGTTCGTACTTTCAATGTTTCCTTTTAAGCTAACTCAAAATACACTCTCCCCACTGAATGGTATTTTCTTAGGGGAAAAAACAAAACAAGATTTGGCTCCAATTGGCATTAATGGGATTTGCTGTTGTGTTCGGGTTGATGGATTTTTGGGGTGGTTTGCTGAACCCTCTGTGAACCAAACTTCACCTGGTTCACTCATCCTTAGCAATGGGGCCGTAAATGAAGCTATATTCAACACAAACATCTAATTATGTACATTTTAGAGGAGTTTAGATTTTTGAAATTCACTGAGCATAAGATGTTTGAAATGACCGTGGGCTGACTTCACTCTTTTGTAAATCAGGCTCAGTGAGTATATACATTTATTTCCTACCACCAAATTATTTTACAAATTTATTCTGTATATATGTTGTCCAATTATGTTTGGGAGCCATCCTAAACACAGAATTGCACCAGGCTACAAATGCACATGGTCAATTACATCACAATTACATCAACTGAGCTTGTGTGATTGAAGACACCATAAGTTATTGAACCAATGCCACTCCAGTGAAAAAAAGATCATTGAATTCAGTTGAGTAGAAGAATTTTGTTGGAATGATAAGATTGTATAAGCGAAGTTCATATGCACATAAACATACCTATAAATACATATTTTATCATTTGTATCCTTCCCTTCTAAAATTATAAAACACTATATTAAAAAATAGTGAAACTTCCTCTGCCTCATAGCAATGTAAAAATGGACAGATAGGATTGGAACTGTCCAGGTGTCATGGTACATTCAATAAAGCATGTCTAGGATAAACAACTGCTCTATCTTCTTGGGGAGCCAGAATGCTTGTTCAGTTGGGATGTAAGAAAGTCTTGTTGAAACAGCCCAAGAGTGCTCTTATGTGTCATCAGCAATCTCAACTAGTCATTAGTGCATTATCCTGAGGATCTATATCATTAGTTTAAATTAGCTGTGCTTAATTAGCCAGCTGGTACCTTCCTTGACAAACAAAAAAGGAACATAGTGACGGAAAAACTGCAAATGTTATACTAGTTAAATGTCCATCCAATTCTCCCTTTATATAACCTTTTATGCAGAGATAACCTGTAGAACAGAATTTTGTTTGCAAGGTCTGTACCTCAGTAAAGCATATGTAAGGCATACTTAGTGTAACATAAAGCACATATGAATGGAACTGTAAAGTAAATGGAAAATATTAGAGGGTTATCTAATCCACTCATAACAATTGGTTATATATGTAGTAAAACATCATGTCAGTATTTTAAGTATCCGTAGAACATGACATGAGAAAGGAATGCAGTAAACAATTTGTATACAAGAACACAAATACCAATTTGGTTTGAATAAATAAACATTATTAGTATAGCTACAAATTACTTAATCTTCACATTTGATAACATTTTGAGATTAGTTCCAAGGACCCTGCTGAATAAGCACATCTGGGCTGTTACCTGTTTATTTTCGGAGGTAGGCTAGAGCAGTACTATTGACCCACAGCTATTCTGTTCAATGAGTGTTGTGGTGTGTGAAGCTAAGATTCTACTGTGTTTTAGTATCCGTTCACACTCTCTAATAACATAGGTGGTCCAAAACTTGCTTAAAATATTTGTGTAGCTGTACTGCACCACACTGCCCCTTGCTCAGCTCTTTCATTTGAGATGCAGTTGGCATTAGTCCAAGTCATCTGTCTTCTTTTGACACCCATGTGAATCCAACCTGTTTTAGCACATTGATCAACTGAACCTGAAGTTCACAGATTGAAGTACATTTATAGCTGATTCATAGTGGAACAGTATTAAGTTGCTCATATGTTGTCTCCATGTATTTCTGAAATATTGTTAATTAACATAATTCAGTTATAGCCACAATAACCACTTATAATGTTTTGTATAATACTTACAACATATTCTATTATTTGCAGTTAAAGGAGAACTATGAGGTAAGTGATTTTCACTCAACCTCATAGTTCAAGCCAACCGGTGACAATGAAACTGTCTATACATTGGGAAGTGAGTAAATGCATACCAACGCTCGCTCACTTTCCGATCATTTCCCTGCAGAGAACGGTGACTGTCAGTCACCGCTCCCCACAGGGATTCCCCCCTCCCCGCTTCAATCCTCCAGCGCTGAGTGAAGGAACGGATAGGGGAGGGGGCGGGCACAGTTGGCTCTGCCTCTAGATAGGCAGAGCCCGGTGTCACTCAAGCAGCTGGGTGGATCTCGACAGCATTGTCGGGATCCATCCCGGCTGCAGCGGTGTTGGTATATAGTGAGCAATAGCTCGCTATATACTGAGCTTTGGGTCATGGGAGGAGGTTAGAATATGCCCCCCCCCCGTGACCCTTAAGAGAACTATGAGATAAAAATGTTACCCCATAGTTATCTTTTAAAAATAGACATAGCAATGTCATATGCTGATTTTGAGCATTATGTTTCATTTTACTTACACTGCTGTGGATTGCATAAATATTGATTATAGGTTCATTTTCAGGTTTGACAGAATAACGTCTTCCTATATGCTACAAAAACTGTCCTAGGACTCATCGGTACAGTTAGCTCTTTGATTCTGGTTTTTGTGCATTCTGCTTTCATTCTATGTTATTATTTGAATTTATGTTATTATTTTAAAGTCTATGCGGTCATCATTGTGGTGATCTGAGATCAGAGATCTGTATTTTGGGAGGTATCTGCATTTTTGAGAGGAACATCAGTGAGGTGAGTGTAATTGCTACACTGCACTTAAAGTGTAATGATACTTTTAAAAGCAGTTACACTTTGAATCCTACAGTTTTTTTAAAGGTAATTCCTGGAGCTCTTCTTGAAGACCTTATATTTTGTGCACAGATATGTAATGCACATAACATTTTGTTAAATTGTACAAGTAGCATATCTGCTGTAATCATTTTTATATAAATATAGTAAAGCAATTTTAAATTACGGTATTCTTTGATAAACATTCTATTTCTGTTAAAAGTACCAGTCTTATATGGCAATTTTTAGAAATCTAAATCTGCACTTTTGAATTGCTGTAATAGTGGAGGCTTATTCCACAATGATGGCTGTGTGTGCTGTTATTTAGAGCAAAAAATGTAAGCTCAATGTCTGGCAATAATATTCCAATGGATGCTGATCTGTCACATGCCTATGCTCAGGACTGAAAACTGACACATGTTGCATGGTGCTGGAGAAGGGTATAGCTGTCAGTCAACAAAGTCTTTTCTTTTCTTTCATATAATTCATACAGCACCTTTATTATATGACATTTTTTTAGTGTTTGTTTTCAGAACTAAGCTTAGGCAAGAGATAGGACTGCTTTAAAGTCTGTCAATCAGTTAAAAACTTCTGCTCCAACAGGAAGAGAATACACGTAAAAGAATAAAAAAGTTCTCCTTGAAAGGTAAGGGCATGCTAAATTAATAATTCAAGAGTGGTCGTTTTGTACTGTGGCAAAGGCCTGCTCCTGAATGATTCTCCAAATTAGTCTATGGCTTTTTTCAATGAAGAGCTGTTAGTGCTAATTATTAATCACTTATGCTACAGATGCCATTTTTTCTATGGGTTGTATAAAAAAATTCAACACAGTATCGCCAAAAAAAAAAACCTTTTGTGTCCCAAAAAAGATATATGTTTTATTTTGTTATCTTAAGTAATGAAAGATTTATTGCAAGATGCCCATAAGAGAAAGCAAAAATTGGTGTCGGAGCTGAAGTGTTTGATTCCAGTTACCCATAGAAAATGATCAGAATCCATCTTGTACTGGTATGACTGCAACAAAGTAGATTCTAATTGGTTGCTATGAATTACTACACTTACAGAAACCTGCACTGAAAGGATATGAAAACTTAAAATGCTAACTGCCTAGCTGTTATACAATGGCTTCCCCTGTATTTATTTCTAGACAGATTTCCTTGAACAATTAGCAGTTTATCTCTTTAGATTTTAGGGGTTTCTGGCTGGGTTTAACCAACATCCAACCTAATGGAATTTAAAGACATTCAACTCACCACTAGCATTAATGAACAAAGTGTGGTAGCAACTATAAGGCTTTAGATTACTGAAGGCATTAATATTAAAGGCAAATGATGACTTGTTCGACCTTTGCTTTGCGGACATATCAGAATACATTACATGACAGGCTGTGCTAATTTATAACTAATAACTCATATGATATAATATTTACCTATTTTTTAAACAAGGATTCACAAATATTACTCTGTTTCTAGGCAGTGAATACAGATCCCATCCCAGTGAAACTACATTATGATAAGTCGCATGACCAAGTCTGGGTACTAAGTTGGGGCAACATGGAGAAAACATCTTCTACTTTACAGGTATGTATATGTATGCTTCTGTCTATGTATATGTATGTTGAGTTATATACGCTTTTCATTGACATCAGTGAGTCAGTGAGACTTCAATTTCTATGAATTGAAATTGCATTAAAGGACATCTGCACTTTCATTTTAGGTCTGCTGAATACATCTTACTTCTAACAGAGAGAGAGATGGAGAGAGAGAGAAAGAGAGAGAGGGTGAGAGAGAGAGAAAGAGAGAGTGGGTCCTTATCTACAGAATACTGGCAGTGGACAGACTTTTCTGCTCAGGCTGTGGCTAATTTCTAACAAAAATGAACTTTAAAAATTTGAACACCTTTTGTTTTGATTTTTGCACCTTGAATATACACTGCCTGGCCAAAAAAAGTCAAACACTTTTACATTTCACTGGGCCACCTTTAAGTTTGATTATGGCACACATTCCCCATAGCATGTTTCGATAAGCGTATGCAATGTCACAATATTTATTTCCGTCCAGAGTAGCGTAAAGTTTTCCATTCAAATTGACTTACATAGGTAAAAGTAGTTTAAACTGAAACAGCAGCTGTGTAAACAAGCCCTAAGTAAAATAGTCTCTGTTCTATGCAAGTGTCATGGTAAAGACCTTTGAGCAAAATAAGTATGGGGAGGCTGAAAACTGAAACACACAGAGTGCACAGTAATGATTATGATACTATACGGGCTACTCATATTTCTTAAAGTGAATTCACTATTACAAGTTTTATTAAATAATAAAACATTTACAAAATTAATATTCATGAGAATTCTTGATAATTAAATACAGTGGATTGGAAAACAAACAGGGAACTCAACCTATTAACAATGGCTTGTAGCCATGTTTTGGATAAAACATTTTAGTCTAAAATTCTTGCTTAATTCTAGAATTCACTCAAAGTTACAATTTCTTTTTAAGTGTTCTCTTTACAAAGGTTGAGCTTCCAAGTCTCTCATACCTTTCTTTTCCATCTAAACATTCACAGAATAATAAAAACACGTTATTGTTCTTCATGTTTCTTTTATGAAGTTCTACTTCAAAGTGGTTTAAGAATATTAGATCAGCCTGCAGATAGTTTTCAAAGCATGGCTGGATCAAACACTCTGAATAGCTGTGGAGAATTATAGTACATGTAGAAACCATACCTTTTCTCAGTGGGTTCGATGAGGTTCCTAAAAAAGAATTAAAAAAATGATTCTCATGCATAATTAGAATATTTTGTCCTACAAGCATCTACTAATTCTAGCTGTTCTATTTACAAATTTCGGTCATTCTAAATTACACTTGCCTTTGGCAAATTAATAAATCACTTTAAAAACATAACAAGAGATCGATTGTCTGATTGCCTGTCAGGAACAGGAAATTTCTAGAGAGAGGCTTTTCGACATATTTAACCCATTTAGAGCTGTTTAACATAATTCTATAGAGTTTTTCTTATGCACAGTGCACTTAGTATGGGATGTATAGATAATAGCTAAAAATCCTTATGCATTCACTAGTTGTGTATCATTGAAACTTTCTATGTGGTGGATTATTTTAATTTAGTGTTTAGCATACCCAGTTCTAGAATTCCAGGCACTCCAGAGTAGAGAATTTATTATGGGCAAACTGAACTTAAACTTCATTCAGTGAATAAAGTAAAGATGTGCTCACTTTGAATATCCAGTCATGTGCAGAAAAATAAAAATGTTATCTTGCACATGATTGGATGATTTAAGGGAACACAGCTTTACTTTATTCCGTAAGTTATAAGAATATTATCTATCTATTATTCCTTGGTTCAGTAAAGTACAATCCTTAGCTGCCATTTTGGACCTGCAGTGGATGAAAAGGGACAAGACACAAAATAAAATTGAAATAAAAAAATGAAATTTACTCTTAATACTTATTATTATTAAGACCAAGTAAAACAAAAACAATATAAAAAAATAAAATATGTTAGCACATCAAAGAAAAAAAAAGAAAATGTCATCACTACACTATATCTATCAGCGGACCATTAGCCTGGGTTCACACCTAGGCGTATCGAATATGCGCGTTTGTCGCGCGTTTCGTGTCACGCGTTTTTGAGGGCTACCTTGCTGTATCCCTATGGATACGCGCGACAAAAATGCCCCAAATAAGCTCCTGTACTTCTTTGGGCGTAGGACATTTTGTAGCAAAGGTGTGAACCATACCCATAGGAAATAATTGGATTTCGGTGTTTGAGCATTTTGCAGAGCATAGGAACGCGCTACAAAACGCCCAGGTGTGAACCGTGCCTTAGAAATCATCCTCTTAGTGTACCACAGATTGCATACATTTTCATTTTGTAATAATCAGCAAAGAGTCAATAAATGATTCCCATACATCAAGAAAACTTTTGGGTATCAATATTTAATCATTTTGAAATACTAGCATCAACTTGCTCAGAAAGAGAGTTAAAGAAGGTGGTTCAGAATATATCCATTGTTGCAGGATTGCTTTCTTCCCCACCAAAGATATAATAGAGAATAACTTTCTACATCCAGGAGTGATTCTCACTCCATGCAGATCTAGACTTCCACAAATCGCCCAAGCGGCAGGGGCAGCTCCAAATAGCATGATATAAATCTGCTAATTCCTGCCCGCACTTGAGACTTCTAGAAGAACAACTAAGTCCCATAAGATAAAACATTTTTGGAGAAATATTAGCTTCATGATAAACTCTTAATACCATGTCTCTATAAGTGGACACAGTTATTGTATTCCATGCTCTGTTAAAAGCTTGTAGAACATCAGTAGTAGGTATATTTGGAAAACAATGAGTCCACTTTGAGATACCAGTGGAGCATTTTGCATAAGCCAGATTTGTTCTGTAACACCTATAAACACTAACTATTGCACCCTTGTTTGGATTGGGTTTCAAAAGTAGCCAGTTTGTATTACAAAAGAACGTATCTGCATATAGGTAAGTAGTTCACATTTCATGAATGGGAATCACTCTGAGACGGCTGCACAGGTTAACAACTTATTATCAATAGTTTGACTTAAGGGACTTAACTGTTGCAATCCCTGGGTTGCCCATTACTTGAGAAGCTTACTTCTTGAAGCGTGGAGAAAATCTAAATTTCCCCAAAAAGGAAGCCACAATGAGGAGTGGCTATTTAACTGATATCTATCTCTAAGCTTATTCCATTGGGGCCAGCTATAATTAGAGGATTTAAAACGACCTCCTCAGGTAAACATTCTCTATGCATATATAGTATGTATCCAGTATGTATCGTACCATGGATCCAATCTCTCAAATATCTAGTGGCTACTGCAAGAGTATATAATGTTATACAGTATGTTAAAGTAAGATGGGACCATTTACCCAACAATTCCAAGAGCACTCTCAACACTGCGGGGACATTAGCTTTATAACGTTTATGAGTGTTTTTTAGTAATATAAACCCCAATTAAGATATCTTCTCTTCTCACCATAGAAAAGGATACATTTTTAGGCCACCTGGGCCTAATACTCCTTGCCAGATACAAAGCTTTTGACTTCTCCAGATTTATAGAATATCCTGAAACATGCCCATAGATATTCATCAGGGAGAATATTTTAGGCAATGCCATTTTGTAGGTTAGAATTGTATAGTAATAAATCATCTTCAAAAGCAGTAATTTTCACCTTCGTCCTTCCAAATATAATACGCTTTAAGTCCGGCAAGAACTCCAATAATCTCAATATAGGATGCAATGCCAAGTTTAACAGAATTGGTGAGATGCCCTTTCAGGTGCCCTTCTGCATGTTTGGTGGATTAGAGAGTTGACCATTTATCAAAAGCCTTGTGACAGGCTTGGAGTAGATGTAGCGAACATACATGGCAAACATCTGGCCAAAGGCCCTACTGGCCAAAATACTATTTAACCATGCCTAATACATCTAAACATAAAATAATTGTGAATGTCTATTTTGCACAAAGCCCAGTTGGTGGATAGTCACTATTGCAGGCAAAAATCTCTGAATCCTACTCACAATTATTTTAGCCAGTAATTTATAATGCCAATTTAAAAGAGATATGGGTCTATAAGAGTCGACTATTGTAGAATACCTATCTCCTTTTAAAATGAATATGGTATATTCTGGAAAAGTAGAACCACCACTTAAAATTTTAATATAAACTTCAGTAAAAATTCCGAACTGCTACTACAAATTTCTTATCAAGTACAACTGAAGTCAAAA
Organism: Nanorana parkeri; assembly: GCF_000935625.1. Classification (NCBI taxonomy): domain Eukaryota; kingdom Metazoa; phylum Chordata; class Amphibia; order Anura; family Dicroglossidae; genus Nanorana; species Nanorana parkeri. The sequence goes on along the minus strand of NW_017306978.1, from coordinate 47,736 downwards.
CTTATTTTTTAGGTTTTGGCTAGAGTGTAGAGGGATTAGAACACCTGTCAGGTTTTAATTGTTGTTTCTTTCAGCAAAAGGTTTCTTTGCCTGGTGACTATTATCATTGAAAGAGAAAGTGAAAGAAAACCCAACACTTTGAGTTGCCATAAAAACAGAAATACTCTATATGCAAAGTCTTCTAATGGGGACACTAGTTCTGGTTATCCTAATGACCACCAGAGATTTGCCTCTCTTTCTTTTCACTTCCTCTTGTAGTTATCAGACAGGAAGTATAGGAAAATCTCTCCAATGGAACACATATGACAATTAAAATCTGTCAGAGGTAATAAAACTCCCTTTACTCTATCCAAAAGATAGAAAAAGTTGTGGCTTCAGTTCTGCTAGAAGTCTTTGCTTGCCATGATGTATTGCTTTCTTTATGGGTTGTTTTTTTTAGCATGTCAATATTTTATTGATCACAAGTTAGTACAAACAATGTTCAACTTAGATGCTGGTATCAATAAACAGATTGCACCATTGAAATACATACATCGGTTCATATCAAGCGAGATATAACAGAGCGAATTAAATAATTAGTAATAGTAACAAGTAATATCACTAATGTGCAGGTGAAATTGTGTGACAACAATGTTATATTTCTAGGGAGATAAGTATAAGTATGGAACCGTGAGTAGAAGACAATCTCCTCGCCATAGAGGTAACGGAAGGGTGTTTCAGGTTCACTATACACCCCAGACATGTGGGGGTGGTAGGAAATGCATATGCAATATTGGGAACGTGGGTGGGTGAGTCAAAGGACGTCTAGGGGTCCTAGGGAATTAGTAAGTTTCCCCTCGAGGTACCACTTGGAGAATCAAAAGATGGACATCAAGTCTCGCAGCTGTTGTGGCGATAACTCCGCCACCGCAAAAGCCGTCCAAGTTGTGAAAAACCTGTTGGTACGTGTTTGGTTGAATTTCGTGTCAAGTTTGTCTAGGAGCATTAAGCGGAAAGGTAGGGATCGGAGTTAAAGTTTGCATGTGGGGACAGGACCATAGTAAATGCGTAATTTCTGGTAAGGGATGTTGGCATTTTGGACAGGCTATCAACCATTTGAAGGGAGTAGTCTTTGCAGGTATGTTAAATGCGTGGTATGCCCTGTGCACCACTCTGAAGTAGATTACATGCCAAGACTAGTTTATTACGGCCTTCCGCACATGTCCCCACCCCTGTTCCACTATCGAAATCGTCTCCGCTACTGATACGTTTAGGAATTCGCCCCAGCGTTTAATATGGGACGACACAAAATTAGAGGAGTCAATTACAAAAACCCTGGTTTATGAGTCCTACGGTACTGATGAATGTCCAGTAGATGGTGATGGCGAGGAGCTGAATACGGAGCATTGTCTTCAACCACATGACGGAACACAAACCTCCGTCTTGAACTTGGAGCGAGCAAAGTCTATGAACTAAACAATGAAAATAAATCAGGCCATAATGCATACCTGTCAGTGACTTCCTTTTTTCCAGATGGTGGTGTCTGGTGACGTGGCCGAGGGGAGTACGATACACCTCTAGGAATGCCAAGGTGGTAGTGAGACTGGTAACTTCCCCGTCACTTGTAGAAGAGTCTCTTAGCGAAGAAGAAAATAGGAACAAAAATAAAGGAAGAACAGATCATTTGAGTGCGGAACAATAGGCGCACAGCCTGGGGCCTGAGTGCAATATGGCCGCCTGCTCAGCCGGACCATATAAAACTGTAAAGGGGCACAGGACACTTAGAAAATCAGGCCTTCTTTTTTCGTGGGGGGCTCTTGAGTGGAGAGTTGGAGTGTGCGTGGGGGTCAGACAGATGTCTGTCCACGTATGCTTTGGCCTGCACAGCAGATGTGAAGCGGGTTTGATTACCCTCCGCATCTGTCAGGCGTAAGATTGCTGGATGTGCCAGGGCAAACTTGAGACATTTGTGGATAAGGGTTTGGTACACTTCGTGGAAGGAGCGGCGTAGTTTGGACAATTCGGCCAAATAGTCCGCAAACAGCAGCAACTTGTGACCCCCCGCAAACAGTTGGCGTTGCATCCTGTAGGTTTGCAGGATGTGATGCTTATCGGAATAGTCTAGCTACCGGGCGATGACTGGCCGGGCCTATCAGACTCCTTGAGGGGTCCTATTCTGTGGGCCCTTTCCACCTGGCAGTGGGACGTGATACCCATAGCTTTTGGGATAATGGATGAGCAGAAATGCTGCAATTCTGTAGGTTTGATCGATTCAGAGATCCCAATGATCCTGAGATTATTTCTGCGGGACCTGTTTTCCAAGTCAACAACCTTGTCTAGTAGGTATTGAATTGATTTCTGGTCCTCAGCCTGTGACCCGCTAGATCGAGTGGTATGATCTTCTAGGTTGCTTATGCAGCCTTCAAGAGCCTGCAGCCTGGATGTGTGGGCTTCTATGGCCGCCGTGATAGGCCCCATGTGCTGCTTTATGGAGTCCGCTATAATGGCACCCATATCTGCCTTCAGATGAGCTACCACAGTGGCCGCCAGTTGTGTATAGTCAATGGGGGCCTGTGAGGGCAGTAGAGCTGACTCATCCGCATCCTCCATATCGGCGATACAATTTTCGTCTTCATCCAACATTTAGATGGCGAGGAGAGACAGCGACGGTCCGGCAGGGATCGGGCCACAAACTTGTCCATGACACCATAGGAGCAGGGAGGCAGCGAGTGTGACCCGTTCATGGGGTGATTCTGTGCAGGTGAGATGTTAGTGGATGTGGCGGCGACGGAGGTTTGTTACACACCGCTACTCCATCTGGCGCCGGACCGGAAGTTCTGCTTTCTTTATGTTAATAGCCACCTAGCAGAGAGTACCACCATATTGTAAGCAATGCATCACTGGCAGTCAAAGGCTTAAAAAGTAAACTTTATTTTTGGCCTCTACTTTTCATCCACTGCCAACTCACTACTGATTTTTACAGACGGTATAGCATTTTGCCATGAATGACGAGTTATGAGGCTATTTTGTTTAATGGGAATTATTTATTAAATATTCTATTTCATATATATATATACATATATACATACATACATACATACATACAGTATATATAGTACCACTCAGAAAGACTTTAAGAAGGTCATGGTCAATGTACTAATAAGTCTGAAAACTTATTTTATTGCTCTAACTCATTTATCCTGAAGGATTAAATCTGATTGTGTTTATGGGCTACTGCACATTTCTGTGTTTTCCATTGGCTTATTATTAAGCAAAAATGGAATTACATTTCTGTTGTTTCCTATGAGGACAGACTGAGAAAGCAAGTTCCGTCTTGTTGCTACATGCACACAACCATGACAAATAATTCTGCTACCTATAACATTTGGAAGTATTTATAACATATATATATATATACACTGAGTGGCCAGATTATTATGGCCACCTGACGTTTGTAGGCAAATTAGCTATAATTTTGCGCTGAAGCTGATAGAGGGCCAGACCATTATAAATAGGGAAGCAGGTTGTTTACCACGACAGTAGAAGTGATTTTTTTCTGAAGATATGGGTAAACAACGCGATTTAACAGCCTTTGAACGTGGTATGATTGTTGGAGCATGGAGCGAGTATCAGCAAAACAGCAGAATTCATTAAATGTTCAAGAGCAGCTGTTGTTAAAGTGTTTAAAGACTGGACTGTGGCAACAGAGAGTGGCAAGACTGGTACAAGACAATAGAAGGGCAACAGTGCATCAAATTACTGCAGATCTTAATCAGGGATCCTCTCAAATGATCTGAGCCCTTTAATTCGTGTGGAACAACGTCTGAATAGCACAACATACCAAAGTATCGTTGCTGATCAAGTTCATCCTATCATGTTGATGGAGTATCCCAATGGAGATGGATCCTTCCAACAAGACAATGCGCCATGCCACGGTGCTCGTATTGTGCAGGAGTGGTTTCAAGAACATGAGGGAGAATTTACCTTGCTTAGGTGGCCCCCACAATCACCAGATCTCAATCCAATTGAGCATTTGTGTGACGAAGTTGAAAGAGCCATCAGGCAGCTGGTTACACAAACATCAAATCTCACAGAACTGCACAGTGCTATTCATCAGGTATGGTGTCAGATTCCTTGCATCACCTTTCAACATCTTGTGGAGTCAATGCCATGAAGAATCGCAGCAGTATTGAAGGCAAAAGGTGGCCCAACGAAGTACTGATGGGGTGGTCATAATAATCTGGCCACTCAGTGTATATATGTGCTAATGATGGCATTGCCGTGCATTTCAAACAATGCCCATCCACCGGGCCCTGCTGCCCAGGAGGAGCAGGGTCTGGTAGATGGCAATATTTGTAATGCATGGTTCCCTGTGAAATAAAGTTTATTGAAAAATAAAAGAATTAATGGTGGTGCAGCTACAGGTTCTTTTACATTTAGTTTGTGTAGTTTGGACAAAGATGGATCCCCTGTAGCCTTGGCATCCATGGCTGTCAATAGTGATTTATGTCCACCTTGAGCGATAGCTCTTAATATTGTATAGCTGTTCTTCCATGCTTGCCAGCCAACTTTAAAAGATAGTTGGAAGCTTTTCATTACAATTGGAGATAAGTATACTATTTCAGGAAAATTTGTACGAATTTCGATTCGTAACGAAACGAATCGCACATGTCTAGTATACACTTGACATTCTCATTTAGGAACATTCAATTGATAACATTACACTCCAAAGGCGTCTTTGTTTATTTGTGACCTATGTGTCATGAATAATTTTGCACCAGTTTTGCATTTTCCTGACCCAAAAAGTCAAATGCTATAAAAACACATATGCCTTAAAAGCACGCATGGTAACCTTAGGTAATCTGAGTATTTAGTAAATAATTAATGCTAACTTTTCAGTGCCATACCAATAACTACAAGTCAAAATCTAGCTATAATAAGTGGCTTTTCATAATTATTGAGTTGTCAGATATAACCAGTATTACAGGTGAAACTCGAATAATTAGAATATCGTGTAAAAGTAATGGCAGTAATTGCTGCAAAAGGGGCCCAACCCAAGTACTGAGTACATATGCGTGCTTGTACTTTTCAGAGGTCCGATATTGTTCTAAGTACAATCCTTGTTTTATTGATTGCATGTAATAATCTACTTTTTTGAGGTTGTGGATTTGGGGTACTTGGGGTTTTCATGAGCTGTAAGCCATAATCATCACAATTATGACAAATCACGGCTTGAACCATCTTGCTTTGCATGTAATGAGTCTATCTCATATATTAGTTTCACCTTTTAAGTTGCATTAGTGAAATAAATGAACTTTGCACGATATTCTAATTATTCGAGTTTCACCTGTATGTGTATTGCCATTACTACTGGTTACACCTGCCTTGCCTGCCTAAAAAAACCTGATGATAATATTCCAGTGTGAAAGATGCAAAATGGAATTGTACATAAAAAAATATATTTAACAGCGTATTTAACACTGGGGAACACATATATGATTTTCAATATTTCTGTGCACTCTTCGATTATGCTGAAGTAATTACAATTGATATCTTAGGCACACACTAGTATTTTTATTGTGTAATTCTCCTCTTTACTACAGCACCTGTGTAGGATTTTTGAGTACTGTCTATTTATCTCGGTGAATTATCTGCAGAGCTGCAGTAGGTCTTTTACTCGTGATTCTGAATAGTAGTCATCAAAACTTCCTTTTTGCCTTATATATATTTTACACACACACACACACACACACACACACACACACACACACAGTATACCTGCACATCCTAAACTAAATGTTCATGTATATCAGGTCGATAGGTTGCAACTCCCTCAACGTTGTTTGTGAAGGCAATTTTTATGCAAACAGTGAGCAGATCTATAATCTGCTTAGAATAGTGACGCGCTGGCGCTGACTCGAGTATAAGCCGAGGGGGGCACTTTTCACCCAAAAAAATGGGCTGAAAATCTCGGCTTATACTCGAGTATATACGTTACTTTTTCACTTGTGTTGAAATAATAAAACCTCATAAAAAGTAACATAAAAAAGCAACGTATTATGAGTCATATAATAGTTATTGTACAGATTCAGCAAAGGCTATTGCACTCATGGGAGACATTAACTGGCCATTCCTAATGCATCATCATGTGAAGCATGTGTTTGCTATGACCATTAAGCTAAACAAAAGTATAAGCAGTATTTTTTTGCCCACTATAACAAGGCAGAAATCTATTGAACTATTCCTTCATTGTGCAATTCTTAAATATTTCTTTAATATAGTACACTATATAAAAGTACATATAATAACACATAAAAGTGACCTATCATGGCTATAGTATAGCTATTTGGCTATTACAAATGCTTGAACAGCATACTATAATATGCCATTAATCACTAGTAGATATGAGGCTTGGGTTTACTTCTACCATGGGTTCATGGTTCTGGGGAACTAATGCAGGAATTTACAAGACTACATTTTTTGTAACCATAATGCACAACCTGGCCTTTGAACTTAGGTCAGTTGGCTTAAGGGCTAGTTCACACCAGCCCCAGTGTGTTCCAGCACAATTTGGTGCCGGTCTGGTGTGGTCAGAAAAATGCTGCATGCATGTGCAATGCTGCATGTGCCACGTGTTCCAGTGTGGGCGATTGCACTGCGGCCGGGAGACATGGCTGCGGTGCCATTGACTTTAATGCACCACTACTCCCCTCCCGCAATAGAATGCAGTGAGCCAACCGGGATGCGATCCAGTGTGTTCCGGAACCGAATCGTGCCGGATCGCACTGGGGCTGGTGTGATTTAGCCCTAAAAGGGCCAATAAGGGTTTTTTGGATAAGCCATTCCTCTCAAAATAAAAAGGGGAGGTCATAGAAGCCATAATGACAATGTGCTTCAGCTGTAATAGGGACATTATGGGGATTGCGGCTGATAAAGTGAATAGGAAAAGAAGCTAGTGTAGAGTTCAGATACTTGCTGGTCTATTAAAGTAGATGTAAACCCATCTTTACATTTTTTTACATTTTTATCCTTTTTTACATTTTTTTATCCTTTGTTTTATCCTGCTGCTGATGTCTTGCAAGCTCAGCATAGCTTGTCCCTGTTCACATGCCATTAATGCAAAACACTACAAAGTAGCTGCACCCTCCCCCCCCCCCCCCCAACAGATGTCTTCACAGAGCAAAATTCTTGAAGTGAGCTCAATGAGCTCCGCCTCACTCATTAAAAGTTGACCCGATGGGGTGTTAGTTGTAATATATACTGTACTACAAAGAGGTTCTTAATCCACATAGTCTCCTTTGTCAGCAATGATTTCTCAGGGTGCTAATTTTACTATTTATATACACTGTACTGCAGAGAGGTTTTTAATCCACATAGCCTCCTCTGTCAGCAATATTTCCTCAGGGTGCTAATTTTACTATATGCACTGTACTGTAGATAGGTGCTTAATCCACATAGCCTCCTATGTCAGCAATGATTTCTCAGGGTCACCCTCATGTCTCGAAGTGGGTACACAATCAACTGAAATGAAGTTGTAAGATCATACATATGTTTCTCCTGTACAAAATGACAAGACTACATGGGCACTTAAGCAGGGGCATTTGCCTCGGGTGGCAGATAACAGGGGGGCAGCAAAAATGCACCCCCTAAAAAAACATTTAGGCAGACTGGCTGCACAGAAACCGGCAGCCTGGCTGCCTAATGTGAACGGGGAAGAAGCGGCGGGCGGGAGAGTAGGAGGAGACGGGGATGGAGCGGCAGGGAGCAGAGACAGAGGAGATGGGGGCGGAGATGCAAGAGGTGGGGGCCGAAGACTGCAACAGAGGAGACGGCGATGGTGGAGGCGGGAGGCGTCACCGAGGCTCCAGTTGGGTGGCGAAGCTACGACAATTGGACACCGAGGCTGGGTTTCTCATGCCAGGTAGAACGACTGTGCTGGGGAGGGCCCAGCATAGATTCTGCAGGATTGTGCAGGATCTGTGGGGGGATTTTCAGGATCTGTGGGGGGCTTTGCAAAATCCGTAGGGGACTCTGCAGCCTGCAAAGCCCACCACAGATCCTGCACAGCCACCCTGAGATCCGGCAGGCTGCAGGGTCTCAGGGGGTCTCTGCAGGATCTGTGGAGGGCTTTGCCGGGTCTCAGGGGGGCTTTTCAGGATCTGTGATGGGCTTTGCAGGATCCGTAGGAGGCTCTGCAGCCTGCAAAGCCCACCACAGATCCTGCACAGCCACCCTGAGATCCGGCAGGCTGCAGGGTCTCAGGGGGTCTCTGCAGGATCTGTGGGGGGCTTTGCAGGATCTGTAGGGGGCTCTGCAGCCTGCAAAGCACACCAAAGATCCTGCACAGCCCCCCTGAGATCAGGCAGACTGCAGGGTCTCAGGGGGTCCCTGCAGGATCTGTAGGGGGCTCTGCCCACCATAGACCTCGCAGAGCTCACCACAGATCCTGCAAAGCCCCCCCTCCCCTGAGACCCTGCAGAGCCCACCACAGATCTTGCACAGACCCCCTGAGACCACAGCTTTTCTGTTATGCTAATAGCGGAAGATGTCAAAAGCTGGATTCAGTGTGTGCACTGGATACAGCAACTGACAGGTTACGCAAAAAGTATTAAACAGGAAGGAGTGGAGGAAATTTAGTTGTGGGGGAGACTTTTGCCTTGCCTAGGGCAGCCCCAAACCAGAATACACCACTGCACCACAAGAAGTCTTTGATGTCAAATAAAGACCCTTTATGAGGATGCTAAACAGTGTCCAATTTAAGTACTGTGTTGCACTGGGCACAAACCCAGTTTGGGCGTCTTTTATCTTACTACAAAAGACATTCTGAATAGGACCCCCACTCTTGGGGACTACATCTGCCTTCACCAATTCATCACAAAAGCGTGAGTTCTTAAATACTGTACTAAACTATACTATATTTTGTACAGGGACTGCATTAGTAGTATCCAAATATCACGTTTTGGGATGTGGTACTGACTGAGAAATTGCTATTGAAAAATGGGGATACAGTATATGGATTAAACACCCCATTACTGGCCTTATAGTTAAAAAGTGGGTTGGGACAATGTCATTAAGAACTATCTTTAGCGTAAAGAAGAACAAGGACTCCTGGAAGTGATGGTTTGGCCCCCACAGAGCCCTGATCTCAACATCATCGAGTCTGTCTGGGATTACATGAACAGACAGAAGGATTTGAGGCAGCCTACATCCACAGAAGATGTTTGGAACTTCATACCTGCAGAATTCCTTTAAAAACTGTGTGCAAGTGTACCTTGAAGAATTGATGCTGTTTTGAAGCCAAAGGGTGATCACACCAAATATTGATCTGATTTGGATCTGTCTTCTGTTCATTTACTTTCCATTTTGGTAATTGATAAAAATAAGCTAACACTTTTATTTCTGAAAGCATTCTTACTTTACAGCATTTTCTCACACCTGTCTAAAACTTTTGCACAGTACTGAATATACTGTATACAGTATATATATAGTGTAATGTAAATGGGTAAGCCTTAATGAGTTTATTGTTCTCTTCTTCCTTCCATGCAAAAAATAGAATGAGTGGCAGACCTTTATAATAGAGCAAGCAGCCAAGCTTTGTGTTCAGACACAATTGTGAGGCTTCTGTCCCTGCTAGGCACCTGCATTTTTTACCTGACAGCACTTCCTTTTTTAGCATGGTAGACTTGCTTCCAGCTTTTGTTAACTGAACCTAATGCAGATAAGGATGATGGAAATGCATATTTACTATTCACTGAAGTGGAATCAAGGCAGAGGGTGGCCGGAATCCTAAATGGCAGCAGCACTCTGATTTATGCCAGATGTTACCTGAACCCTGAGAATACTGTAGTATGACAATTTTTATCAGATGTCCTCCTGAAGATTTTGGGGCCACACCTCTTTCCTCGAATGTCTTACTTCACTCCAACTGCTATGAAGGCACCCTAGTTAACCAATAGTAAGGGGTGGATGGATGTTGGGACAGCCTTTTGACATGGAAGGCAGGTTGATATTTGCATGTCAGATTTCAGGAGCCCAGTGGTGTGCTTTATAACAAAATTGACCAGTTATGTAATGTGTAGTTCTCTGTAATTGTCTTTATTTTTTTAGTGATCAAATATTTGATTTAAAGAATACTTCAAAATAGTTTTTTGTTGTTTCTCAATTTAAAGTGACACTAAACTTAGGAGTTAAATCTAAAAAATACATTCAAGTACCTTTACTATTAACACAAATGTATCTTATTCCTGTATCACCTGTATCACTTAGCTGTAGCTCCTCAAATCATCTCTGAAAACACACTACCGTGATGGACTACAGTCTCAATACAAATTGGTAAACTAAATATGGAATTGTAGTCCATCATGTAAGGGCTCTTGGAGTGGTGGTTACTTTAGAATACACAGGGACCATGGGGGGCAAAAGTAGCTACCCTCCAGAAGGAAGGACAGTGTCAGCAAAAATTCAGAGATGATTTGAGGATCTACAGCCGAGTGATACACAAATAAAATACATTTTTGTTAATAGTTAATGTGCTTGAATGCATTTTAAAGATTTAACTCCAGAGTTTAGTGTCACTTTAATTTATGCAGTTGTCAAACAAAAAAGCTGAATTTTGCTGTTGAGATTTTGGCATACTATTTAAAATGCAAGAACTTATTTGATTTACAATGTGACAATTGGAAAAAGGGAAACAACAATAACAAAGAAAATGAAACAATGAAAACTGATTTACAAGAACAGATTGATAGCAAAACAAATGGAGAAAAAGGAAACTGCTTTATTGTTGGTTACAAAATAAAAAATGATATAGCTAACTGGTTGCAGGGGCCAACACCTACATTTTTCCAGGATGTAAGTTACCTCTATTGTTGCCAGTTATCTCAATAATATGTATGCTTCCTAGATAAACAAAGTATACAACCAGGACAACATGGCTCAAGGAAAATAGTCAATTGATTTTCTTTCTTATCATGATGTTTTGGCTATAATATGGCATTATACTTTTATGATGGGTATGTTCTTATTTATTCTTTTTAATATTTGCAGGTTATTACACAAGCAAGTGGAAGTGTTTCACATCATACCATCCATACTCAGCCAGTTGGAAAGCATTTTGACAGAGTTGATGACTTTTTCATTCCTAGTACAACACTGATAATTAATCATATCAGGTACAAAAAGTAGCTCTAATCTTAACAGAAAAAGATAAGTGTTATAAATGAGTGTGTATCTGATTCCTATGGAAGTCTCAAATTAAAATTCTTCTATAACAAAACCATCATTATTTTCTTTTAAATTAAATGCCAGTATGGATGCACAGCTAACAAACTGATAAAGCTAAAGTTATAAAATAAAATGTTTACTCATAATTGTGGAACTCTTTCAAATGTCAGGAGATCATATAGTTAGTATTGATTAAAAGGGCATACATACTTAATGTATTCCAGTAAACAGAGCTAAAGGCATTGTACAAGTTTCTTGCAAAGGGCAAACAAGAGTAAATGACCTTTATAAAATATTGTATAACATCTATATGTCACGTGACATGGGGCACAAAATAAAGAAACAACATTGTTATTATTATTAATAATAATATTATATTTGCGGAAATTGTTAAAATGTTTCATAGTATAGGTTCTGAGGGGAACACATTATGATACCATTTACTGAAAAGTATACATTTAATATAACTCATACATTTATAATTTCCAGGCCTTATTTTTTTTACTTCTGTTAAAGGAAAAGAATGATGGCTTTGGGTCATTGTTTTTGCGCTATTTAAGAAATATACATCTTGTATACATTGCAAAGGGTTACCATAGAATGCTTTCTTTCAGTGAAATCTTGGATAGGAACTGTCTGATAACAGATGTGTCTCTCCTCTGACTCATTGTTTGTGTGTAAATGTCAGTTTGAGCAGTTGAGCCCTGTAGACTGCCGGCTAAACATAGTATACATTATTAATATGTAATATGTCATATTAAAGGCTCAGTTTTCCTCTCTGACCATGTTCTGTGTTACACCCAAATTCAGGGTGTAGAATGAAACATAATCACATGACCCCCCAATTACCTAAATTACAGGGTTCTTCTCCCCACAGGCTGCTGCTCTTTTTTGAAAATGATGTGGCTGTGTGGGACAGAGCCTTTGGTGGGACCTGTAAAAGGTGAAACTACAAGTCCCATCAGCCACTGCAGCAGAGGTACTTGTAATTTTTAATGGGATTTCAGTATGATGACATACCATACTTTTCGTCCATTCATTCTTCCCCCTATCCCTATTGCTGAATAGAGACTGAAGGGAGAAGCTGCAGGAGTCAGAGCATTGTACCCACAATCCACTAATTGTGGTTGCAATGCTTTATTGGCTTAATGAAAAACAAATAAAAAATTGCAAATGTTTTTCTTTGATGAAGATGTGTGCATTTATTATTATTAGGTGGATTATACCTTTAACTTAAAAAAAGACTATAATAAACAGAAAATATAGAGCAAACCACATATATATTCCCATTAGTGACAAATTAAATAGGTAAGTATCAGCCATAAAGAACAACATATAAAAATGCCTAAGTCTCAGGATAACAAAGTCTATCTGAAAGATAACCTTGAAAGCATCTTCAAGAATAATAAAATGTCACCCGGTGCATTAGACCTATCCATCGCAATATACATCAGAGGACCAGTAGAATATCACTGTCAACACATAATATAAAATATATATCAACAGAAGAGGTAAGAAATAGGGGAAGGAAGTGAAAACTACATGGTGAGGGTAGAATCAAGTCTGCAAAGAATGATAATTAAAACAATAGCAGTGACAGAAAATACCGGAAAGCAAAAGACAAAGGGACAATAAGGGGACATACTCCCATCCATTCCATGAACAATGTAATGAAGCCTCCCAGCTTTATGTCCATATTTTTATGAGTAGGCAAGTCACTGAGAAATTCCTCATATTCCTGTGTTGAGGAGAACTCAGTCCAATAGAACCAAATCTGCCAAAAAGCATCATAAGTACCTCTAGTGGAGGAAATAATATCCTCCATCCTTTTAAATTATTTACTGTATTAATCCAAAAGGCAACTGAAGGAGGCTGTATCTGTTTCACAATGTAACTCCTAGCAGCATTACCCAAATGTGGATTGATTTCATATAGCCTTTCCTCGGGATGGAATTTTGATGGAGCAGGAAAAAACCTGACTCATTTAGGATTGTGAAATCTGTGAATTTTTGGAAAATATGTATCACTTCTTGTCAAATGGGTGTAAGAGCATCACAGGACCAGAACAGATGTAAAATGCCCCCAGTAGCCTGGCAACAATGCAAGCATGACTCAGAAGTTACTGGGCACATATAATGCAAAGTCTGTGGTGTCATGTACCAATGTATCAGATCCTAAAGCCTGACTTTTGAAATTACACAGAAATCAGTGTTGTATGTGTAAAAAATAATGTTTTGTTCCTTCTGCTAAGGAGCAAAGCATAAACCTAGGTCTTATTCCCATTTCCCAAATCATGCAGGGATAAAAGCATTTGACGCTGAGTTCAGTATATTATACATCACAGACACCAAGGGGGGAATTTATCAAAACTGGAGCAGAAGAATCTGGAGCAGTTGCCTATGGCAACCAATCAGCTTATCTCTTCAGTTTGTTCAGTTAAGGGTTGAAAATGAAAGAGAGAAGCTGATTGGTTGCCTTGCACATCTGCTCCAGTTTTTGTCTGCTCCAGTTTTGATAAATTCCCCTCCAAATGTCTGAAGGGTCCTTCAGCAATATACTCTTTTTCGCATAAAGTGAGTGGACGGGTAAACCCCTGGGCTACTGGTAGGGACTTGGAGAAATGAGAGAGCTGGATAGTCCTCCACAATTCTAAGTTACCCATTTGAGGGTCTCATTACATCTCTGTCAATGAGGGCCACTGCCAGTTAGCATGAAACAAAAAAGAAGAGAAAGAGTGCCACAACCTAGCGCAATTAACCTAAAGTCTAAGGGGAAAAAATAAAGTAACAATGTTGCACTCACATGTATAATGGGCAAGCAGCCAAATGAGGGTACAACCAAGGATACAAAGTGAGTACTGAGTGGTGAAGAATGATAAATTGTGGTAGGGACCCTCAGTAGCTGGAATCCGATTAAGGAAGCATGGGTTAGAGGAGAGATACTGTATATGAGACTGTGTTGATGACCCCAGTCAGAATAGAGGAGTAAATCACAGGTATGGAGTATACAGAAAAGTCCTGAACTGTGGTAAATGACTAAAAACAATACAACACTGGGTGGCTGGAACCAGATGAGGGGAAAGATATGTGAGACTGTGTAGGAGGCAACGCGTTTCGAGACAATTCACCTCTTTTTTCAATCCAGAAAAGAAAGGGAGAACTCTATTGGCAAGAGTATTTTAAACGTGACAGGTGAGGAGCTGAGGGCATAGGCAGAGGCGGAATCAGGTACAAGATACCCAAAGTGGTCACTGAAGCTGACCCCTATAGGGCTAGGCGCAAACAAACGGAGTACCAGAAGAAGACTACATAAATTAGATGGGCAATAATAGCGGAATGAGAGAGAGGAAAGGAGTAGAAGAAATCAACTTGTGGAAATCATACTAAAATATACTGTGATATAAAATTATTGTTAAAAATGAAATGTAAATATGAGTTGCCTCCTGTGTTTTTTGGTTAAAATCCAATTATCTTTATGTGAAAGTTCCAGATCAAGAAAGACTAAAAGGGTTATTCACAAAGCTGCCAAAGGCAGTCGAGTAAATAACCAAGCCAAAGTGAACAGAGCCGAATGCTCTTTGGCTATTCACTTTAGCTCAGTACGGCTAATTTCAGCCATACATTGGCTGAAATTAGCCGTACATCGGCTTGCTTCGGCTGGCTTCGACTGAGCCGAAGTGAAGAACGTGGCATTCAGCTCAGCTATTATGCTCAGTACCTCCGTGGTATCGAGCAGAATAGAAGATCAGTGAAAAATGTAAATAAATACATTTAAAAAAAATTTAAATAAATGATGGATTTAAAAAAAGAAATAAAGATTTATTTAAAAAAGAAAACAATTGGGCGGAGCTAACAGTGACAGCTAGCTCCGCCCAACTGTTTCCTATTGGCCAGGACCTGCTAGAGTCTTCTCTAGCAGGTCCACCCAGTTTGTCATTGTTTAATGACAGTTCAGTTTCCCCAGCTAACCTGGGGACGCTGATCTGTCATTGGAAATGGGCGGAGCCAGCCACGAGATCACAGCTGGCTCTGCCCAGCTGTCAGTTGTGAGGCTTTCGGCTGGCCAAAGCTACTCTTTGCCTGTCACTACGGCTCAGTCAAGTCGAAGCATAAGCCTTCGGGCTTGGCTGAGCCGCTTGTCCAGCTTCGGGAGCTGTACGAACTATAGTGAATAGCCCGTACAGCAGCCCTTCAGTTCAACTGAGCTAGGGCTGATCCTTTGGCTAGCTTTGTGAATAACCCTCTAAGTTGTCAGAATCAATGACATGGGTGAAAATTAGACCTGACATATGTGAGACAAAACAGGGAATGGTCTCTGGAGGAGCATTCCAAATGATCCAAATGTCAATAATGTAGCGCCCGTGAAAAACCAAATGTTTGGTAAACGGGTTATTGTTCCACATGTGCATATGTTCCAAATACCTCATTGTTAAATTGGCATAGCTTGGTGCATAGTTTGTTCCCATAGCTGTGACTAGGATTTGTAGGTAGAAATTTCCTAAAAAAGAGAAGTTGTTATGTTCCAGGGTGAATTTGGTGCAATCAATGATGAAGCAAGCCTGTTTCTGATTGAGTACCAACATCTGGGATAAGTAGTATTGTAGGGCATTGAGGCCTACTTTATGTGGAATAGACGTATATAAATAATTGACGTCTAGCGAGACCCAATGATAGCAGGAATCCCATGAGTAATGTGTTAAGATCTTAATAAGATGACCTGAGCCTTTTATGTAGGTAGGGATGGCTATGATGAGTGGTTGGAGGAAGTGGTCAATGTAAAGTGATAAGCCAATGGTAAGGCTGTTCACGCTGGAAATGATGGGGCCTCCTTAATGTTTCTGACTGTGTTTGTGAATCTTGGGAAGGTAATAGAGGACATATGGGGTATTTCTGGACATAGGAAAGCTGTCTCTTTTTTGGAGTTGATGTCCTCACTAAGCGCATATTTTGTTAGTGTGTTTTGGTCCTTAGAAAACTCTGTCAGTGGATCAATGAAGAGATTTTTTTTACAGGTGTAATTGTCAGATTGTAATCTGAGCGCTTCTGGTTGTAGTCTTCTTGGTCTTTACAATTACAATTTATCCTCCCTTGTCTGCCTGTTTGATGACAATCTCCTTTTTGGAAGAAAGGTCCAAGGGAGTGAGATTAGAATGTTTTTTTGGAGTGGGTCTTTTTGCAGAGACTCAGAATGTCTGAGCAGGTGACATGATAAAAAGTGTAAATGAATGGACCTTTGAACTGATGAGGATAGAAAAACTGATTGTGGTTTGAAAGGGGTCGTGATTTTATTGGGGTTCCAAATTTCATGAATGGATTGATTCTGGTCGCTAATTATTTCAATATAGAGAGGATCTCCCAATCTGTCTGTTCAAAGATGTCAAGAAAATTGTCTTCCATGGAAGTCGTTTGTGGGTTATTCTTATGAATATGTTTCTCTTTATTCAGACAAAAATTTATTTTTGGAGTTAAATTCTGGACAAATGTGTTCAAGTCAAAGTGAAAGTGCGTTGGGTGCAAAGTTTAAGCCTTTTTCAATAAAGACAGTTCCACCTTGGAGGGATTACAGTTAGACAAGTTAAATATTTTTTTATAGTGGATTGGTCAAAGAAGATCTCCTTTCTTTTTTTGCTATATTTTCATTTGCCTCCTCTAGTTCCTCTTCTTTGTCTTTTCATTTTGGGTGGATGAGTTGGTCCTATGCCTAAAAAAAGCAACCTGTTTTTTTTCTGGACAGTTGTTATCAATGTTGGTCTGTGAATCTGTATTGGTAGGTGAGAGAACTAAAATACTGCTGGTCAGATCATCTGTAAACCTCTTCTTTGATATTTTCTGATATGTGTTTTCTGTGAGTGGAGACTTAGGCAAACTGTCTGGATTGTGAATGGCATTCTCCGAATTTGTGAGAAGTGGCATGTTGGCAGCAGACTTTGTGTTTCTATTAGTGAATGTGTTAAAACAATTAGAGAGGAAGATTCTGGAATTGGGGGTTATCCAATCCTGGCAGAAATGCCAGATTGCCCATGAGCAAGAGACACGAAGGAAAAGGAGAGATTCCTTAGAAAAAACCTTATTACACACAGAAAGACCACATAGTGCCTATAGTCAGATGAGATTTGACAGAAGGAGGGACATTGGCAACGCACCAATAAACCATCCCTGGGATGGTCCATGTTCACCCTTCCTGGTCCCAGGAAATGGTACACCCTGTCGAACTCCAGAGATTCTCGTGGTGGCTTACCAAGCATGGTATTCAGAATTGCTGTGATGGGTCTGGATAGATGGTGACCAGTAGTGGCCTCTGGCATACCTCTTAGGCAGATTTGATTATGCCGATTGCCATTCTCTCCAACTTCTACCCTGGGTTGGAGGGCAGTAAACTCCCCTTGCTATTGCAGATAAGATAATTCCAGGGCCACAATGCATACCTCATGTTGAGATAGGGAGTGTTGGAGCACAGTCACCTTAGATTTAGTAAGCGTCATCTTCTGTCTAAGAAGATTTACCTCCTTCCATAGTACCTCCTTGATTTCCATTGCTCAGTTGTTCAAGTGCACTCAGTTAGGCAGCTACTGCAAGGAGCCCTGGCTAATCAGGAAGCCATGCAGCGAGTCATAAAATGCCACCCGGCTTCCTTACTGGGACTTCCGGTATTGGTATTCGAAATCGCGTTTACCGAAAAAAAAATATCGGTACTCATACTTGATGCCGAAAAAATGGTATCGGTGCATCTCTAATATAAAGGAGTCTTCATGATCAATTATTTTATGCTGCTTTCCATTGCAGACTAGCATATCTACCAATACGTGTAAAGCAAACACAAGAGGCAGCACCTTTTTACTCATAAAAAATTTTTAACATGTGAAAACTTCATAAATAACTGGTTATACTCACAAATAAAATCCAGATGTCGGACACATCAAGATTTAAATCAGAATAACATCAGACTTTTCAGGTCACCTTTCAGACTCATGGCACAGAGCACAACAAAATACCAAAAAGAGGAGATACAGACTGCTGGCCTGTCCGCTGCTGTGTCTCGAGTGAAAATTCTGAGGCCTTCCTCAGAGCTAGTTCGTAGCTATCACTGTCAAAGGAATTCATCCAGCTGCCTACCAATTAACTCTGTTCACTGCCAGAGTGAACGAAAGGGCGGCTCAAGTGGGTGGGGCATACCCGCCTGATGTCACCCTGTCACTCCACCAAGCGTGATAGGTAACCTAGTAACCAGGCAGTAAGACTATAGGCTAGTTGGAACAAGAGTTGCTGGATCAAAATAACTGGTTCATATGACCCCCCCCACCCCTTTGGAGAGGCAGAATGCACATGAGGTGCGCAATCTGTCAAAGAGGTTGCCAGGTTAATTGCACTTACTGCACAATACTTTAAGCGGCAGATCGGCATCATTAGCAGACAGATACATAGCCATAGTGAAAATCGTCCAGATTGTTTGGTTGGGTGAATACATTACACTTGAGCTATGAGAGGGGATGAGAGGGGATGAGAGTGAGCTATTGGAGACAGAAGTGGCCAGATCAGAGCAGGACAGGGGTGAGATTTTTGTTGTTGAGATACACAGTGGGAAGCTGGTGTAGTGGTTAGCACTTCTGCCTTCCAGCACTGGGATTTTCCAGGTTCAAACATGTTCTCCCTGTGCTTCTGTGGGTTTCCTCTGAGTGCTCCATGTTCCTCCCACATGCCAAAGACATGTTCGTAGGTTAATTGGCCCTAGAATGCAAGTGAGAAAGGTACCTCAGATTGTAAACTCCTTGAGGGCAGGGGATAGGGGGTTGAGGACGGGGGTAGCACGAAACTGACAAGGTTGTGGTCAGAGAGAGGGGGCATTGGAGAGGTTGAAACGAGTGCAGAGGCAAATACGAGGTTAAGCGTATTGCCATCAGAGTGTGTAGGAGTATTTGTCCATTGTGTTATGTCAGAATATGAAAAGCAACTAAGAATGATAGTCGATATTTCAGAGGAGGGAAAGTAGGATAGCCAGGCACAGAAGTTGAGAAAAAGAATGAATACAATTAACTTTAAAAGAGTAGAGGGATTGAGAGGGAGGTGAAGGTCTGGGTGAGTGAGTATAGTGGAGGCCGCCATGGGAGAGGACAGGAGGCGAGACAGAGTAAGATTCCTGAAGACAGGTTTCAGTAACAGCAAGTAAGTTAAACAAGATGAGGATAAAAAGATCATGAACAGAGGTGAGCTTGTTAGACAGGGCTGGCATTCCAGAGGGCAAATAAGAAGGGAGAAATGGTTCTTGGGAGCAGGAGGAAAAATTAGAATGTGTGGATTGCAGTTGCTGCCATTAGAAGGAGGGTGCTGGGGTGGGAGGTGAATGTTAGACAGCACAGGGCAAGGATATGCTAAAATATACGTTGAAGTCAGGAGAAGCAGGAGGGTAAGAGAAATGAGATGGGAGTGTGTTTTATATTAATGCACATGCCTCAGTGTTTTGGAGGTAATGTCAGCATGTTGGCTCAGATGAGCAGGAGATGGTTAGTGCTGTAAAAGGATGAAGGCAGGAGAGAGAATGATATACATCGATCAGCCTTAACATCATGACCACTGACAGGTGAAGTGAATAACATTGATTTTCTAATTTCATTGGCACCTAGAAGTGTGTTGGATATATTAGACACCATGTGAACATTTTGTCCCTGAAGTTGATGTGTTGAAAGCAGTAAAAATGGGCAAGCATAAGGATTTGAGCAACTTTGACAAGGGCCAACTTGTGATTGCAAGATGACTGGCAACTCCAAAACTGCAGCTCTTGTGTAATGTGCCCAGTATGCATTGGCCTTGACCCACCAAATGTGGTCCAAGGAAGAAAAACTGGTTAAGCGGCAAAAGGGTCAAGGGAAGCCAAGGCACATTGATGCACATAGGAAGCGAATGTAGGTAGGTACACCAAAATAAAACAGTCCAAAATTAAAAACTCAAGGCGAAAGGGAGAACTGAGGATCAATAAACAGCCGCTGGCAGAATCCTTTGGCCAAAACTAGCATCTGCTGAGGGACACACATCAACCTATAAAACTTAGAATATAAAAACACATACATTCATGCCACATCTGTACAGCTCTGAACACTAGATCTAATGATGGAAAAAAAGCCCAAGAACCACTCACCATCCTAGTGGAGTGGATTTAAACAGGAAAAAGAAACACTGCATCCCACAGTTCATAGGTTTACATAGCAACCTATTGAATCCACAAAGAAATAGAGGGTCTTTAAGTCAGAGAGCCTCTTTTAGTTCTGAAATAATAAACAGGGAATCCATCTAGCTAGAGAAGCTGTGGCCAAGTTGTAAACCCTGACAACCCTCATCACACCCAGACATTGGATAGAGATCCCCATGGGGTGAACTTGAATCGGTCACAGGGAGATAACAGGTTATTTTCATGAAGGTGCCAGACCACTGTGTATAAAAAGATGGTCCTTGCTCTCAAAACAACCGTATTTTATGAAAGGTCAAATGGTGCTCCTTGCTGGACAATGCTAATAATTCAGAACCTTTCTGGCCAATGAGAAATTGCCATCAGAAGGCTACCTCACAGGGTATTAACAATAAGGAGATGTCACAAAGAGGGGTGTTTGTAACACCAACAATGCTAGATTTAAATCCACATTAGGAGTGGAGGCTTAACAGGAGGAGCAACAGGTGTAATCCCCTCAAAAAATGTATGACACAGGGAAATATTGGCTGGCAAGAGGACATTGGAAAAGCACAGACAATGTAGGCACCTAACCTTGATGGTGCAAGGGGTCAACCGTTGTTCTGTCTTCAGATGGAGGAAATAAAGAACATTACCAACTGAAAAGTAACATAGGGAAACCCCTGGAGACTTGCACCAGAAAAATAGGTTTACAAAGCCAGTGATGAAGTAGCATGGTGGAAGATCCATCCTTGAGATGACAGGTCTGAAGGAGCTGGAAAAGGCGATGGAGTATAGGCTAACAGAGGAACAAGGTCAGCATATCACACCCTACAAGGCCAATCAAGAGTAAAGAGAATGACCAAAATACTCTCTCCATTCTTAACTTATTTTAGTGACTCATTGGTCAGTGTTAGCCATTGTAAATAGTTTAAAAAAATTAAGCCTAAATTTTATTTTTAACTATTATATTCATGAAAAATAATAGTATATTTCAGTTTTAACAGCCCCTAGGAAGCAAGAGTTTATTTAATTTAGATGCAATTCTATACAACTGCACTAATGGTCTGGTGTTGTCTGTTGTCTGTAACTTCCATTACTAGACTCTAAGTTCTTATGAGCAGGGCCTTCCTACCTCTTGTACTGAAATTGTATTTTTAATTGTATTGTCTCCCTCCATTTTGTAGAGTGCTGCATAAACTGTTGGTGCTATATAATTCCTGTATAATAATAATCAAAATGTAAAATATTTTAAGATAAATAGAATTAAAAACAGTAATGCAGGTAATCCGCTCATAAGGAAAAAGAAGAAGTTTATTTTGTATTTAAGTCAGTTTAGTTCACCTCACTTATATGACTAATAAGCACAATACTTCTTAAAGCATATAAAACAAATTAGCTACTGTAACCTACTATTATGTAGCAGTGAACAAAGACATTCAGTCTTTAGGTATTAATCATTTAGCTGACAGCTTACCATCCTTTTTGTAAACTCTGTAACATGCTCTACTAAATACCAAGCATAGCCAGACAGAATTAATAAAATTTGAAGCCAATGGGGGTCAAAGTCTGAGCAAGGTTAATTGCTCACCAAACACTGCATTGCTTAAACATAGGGGCTAATTTATAAATGTTCTGCTCAACGTATAGCTGGGAGGAGGCTGTTCAAATGGCACTAACACCCCTAGACAGCACTGCAGAACATAGGAAATTGTCATGCTCCTCAGTGCCATCCAGTGGCAATTGCCCAGCTGTGCGCTGGGTGAAACATTTATAAATCCACCCCATACTGTCTATTCATCATTAGGATTCAAAAGTATAGTAACCAGTTTTAAGTCAAGAAGAAGTATGTCTGCATAGGCAAACCAGTGATTGCTTTTTAATAAATGTTATCTCTACCTGATGTTCACATAATTTTGCTAATTTGTCATAATGCAAGACACAGAGAATGTTTGAAATTAGATTGCTTTCCAAACAACTCTTTCGTCTCTTTCAGGTTTGGATTCATCCTTCATAAAGAAGAAGCAGCTCTCCTGAAAATTGATTTGGAAACCATGTCCTACATTAAGACAGTCAGTTTAAAAGATTACAATTGCATCCCTCAGTCTTTGGCTTACACCCACCTTGGGGGATATTATTTTATTCAATGCAAACCTGATACAACAGGAGCTATCCTTCCACAAGTAATAGTGGACAGCGTAACTGATGTTGTCATTGGCTATAACAAGGATGTAACTGGCCTCCCATATGTCTCCCCAGATGGACACTATCTTGTCAGCATTGATGATATTAAAGGAGTTATGAGAGTACAATTGATAACAGTCCAAGGAGAAATTAGGGATTTATTTGACATTCATACTAATCTGCATATATCTGATGTGGCCTTTCAATCATCATTCATAGAAGCTCATCAATACAATGTCTATGCAAGTTCAAGCACACAAACTGATGTACTTTTTGTAGAACTCGCATCTGGAAAGGTAAAAATGATAAAGAGCCTTAAAGAACCAGTCAAGCTAGAAGAATGGCCATGGAGCCCCAAAAATCGAATTATCATAGAGAGTGGCCTCTTTGGACAATACTTAATGACACCCTCTAAGAATTCTCTGTTTATTTTAGATGGAAGACTCAACAAATTAAACTGTGAAATCACCGAAGTCGAAAAAGGCAACACAATCCTCTGGGTTGAGGAAGCGTAGGATTTGCAGCTTGAAGTTTTCATTATTTCTTTTTTTTTCAGTGGGAATAATTATTCCTTTTAGGTTGGAGATATTTACATATTTTGAAATAATTCTGCAGATCCCAGAAAGTTTAATTTTTTTTATTGAATTGCACTTAACTGTTTACTAATTCGCTCTACACACAAATTGTACAATTATATAACTTTGTATAGTTTTCATAAAATGATGACTAAAAAAACAAAAATACAAAATATGTTTTCCAGGAATAGAAATAAGGATTTTGGGTAATTATCAGAATATGTTTCTGTTTCATTAGTCAAAAGTATGTCTGAAATTTTTAGAAACATCTAAGTCTTGTCCCTTGTTTGTTTGTGCCTTGGGTGGAATATTTTATAAGAAACAAACAAAAAAAGGAAAATCATAACACATTTCCCGTACATGTTGCAGTACACCCAAGCACTTCATTTATTATAAATCATGAGTTCGAAATCATAAATTATGCCATTCATTATTTTGTTTTACTGAGTTTTTAAAAACATACTAGTGATATGCACTACTGACTTAACGTTGTGTAGATTTTTGACATTTCTCTTTTCAATTCATTTTTCAGGGACTAATTTCAGGTATAACGCACATAATGATAACTTTTCAGTAAAATTTGTATTTTCATTTTCATTTGTATTCTAATTTAAGGATGTTGCAAGGTAATTGTTTCATACCATTACAAGTAATAACAAAAATCATTAACCTATGAACTTGTGCAGTGAAATATTTTGTAGGTACTTCTTTTACATTTTAATTTTTAATATCATTTATGTATTTAAATTTTACATTTAAAACAGTTTTAAACTTCACTAGCCCAGCTGATAACAAACCTCACTGTCACTTATTTTTATTCATTATTTTAACAAGAAGGGTTTCTGTCTGTGCCAGTTTCTTCTACAACCCTTCAACTTAGACTATATATTAACATACCTCTAGAAGGGCAAACTGAAATTCAGAGATAATGCCATTGCAGGGTGACAATGACAACATCATAGTGCCCTGCTATCAAAATATTGGTTCTACACACATGTAATTAATGAGAAGACTTCCGGGTGGCTTCTCTAACTACAAGACTTATTTATAGGGCTTCAGTGATTTTAGTGGCTGCAATTGCCTCTTTCATGACACCAAAGCCTGAAAAATGTCAGAGTAAAAGAGATAGGAAACACGGAGCACCTTGTCCTACTCTGCTGTTTCTTGGTAGAAACCCATGTGAATCCACACATGTGGTATGGTAGACTCCATAGAAGGGACATTGACATTTTGGGGTTAATTGTTTTAGAGGCTCTTCACTTTATAAGTGAAATTTCACTTTGCAATGGCATTTTCCCTTGCAGTCATGTGCAAGCAAAAATACTGTTTTGTTTTCCTTGCAAGTATTAGGTATATTTGGTAATTTTCACCACATTCACCAATCTAAGGTAAAGTTCCCATTGCAAAATGTACATTCCTCTCCAATCCCCTTTTAATTCTATTGACCTATTTTCATTCAGTTAAAGTGAACAAAGCTGTAAATGCATCACAGAAAGAGAAAAAATACTAGTGTGAGTGTAATTTTTTTTATAGAAGATTACATAACATATATAGTAAAGAAACACTAAAATGCCCAACAGTTTGTGTTACATGAAATGATAAATTCATATTGCTGGTATATTGTGACTTTATTTCTCTCTCAGTGAATCCGATCTGCATAAATGTTTAAATGTGATAATACAAATACTCTTTTATTTCAATTAATCAATATAGTGTCACATAAATTTGTTTCTTTTTCTTATTTTGTCACTCTAACATATATTGAAATAATACTAATGGAATTCCAGCATTAGCACTATAGTGCAATGAGCATATGTGTTCAGCTACCAGCATCAACCAGTCAGGAACCAATTTTTAAATATCTGCAGGAAGGTAATGTCTGACTGGTTGCTGCACAACACTTTTACACTACATGAATAAATACACCCAAAGGTTCAATCTGATATACATTATTGAGAGGTATATGCTATGTTAAAAATGTGTTAGGTATGTACCTCATAGCCTGGCAACATATCTCTAAGATCTATGATATTTTTTGACCTTATAACAGCCAAAGGTGTTCAAAGGGCTCATGTATTAAAATGCATCTAGGGGTTGCAAAACTTAGCCAACAATCACAGGTGTATTCGTATTGTTGCACTTAAAAACACCTAAAGACATTAATATACAACTATGCTATTATTATGTTATTTTTAAAAATCTCTTTAAGATGCCCCTGTCTCCTTTATCTCTAATTTATCAGGAAATGCTGCCTCCTATCTGTGCATGAGGTGACATTTCCTGTTGAGTAGACTGATCACGCCAGACAGCTATTTGCACCCTGGGTGCCTGGTCTCTTTAAGAACCCCCAAAATATTTGCCGGGTACACCTCTGTAGACCTAGATTACAAAAAGAAAAGGTAGCTGCCTTTGAGGGGTGGAGGAGGGTACAAAAATATGAAGGTTGGTAATTTTGGCTTCTAATAAATAAGATAGATTTGTATTTCTCAAGCTGATCCAATTGCTTTAGCACTTTCTAACTCACTGACCTGGAATGGGTTTGTGGATCAGAAAGTGACAGCAAACCCAGAACTCCTGATCTGCCTACTTGTTCTGGTTTGGGGATTTTGAAAGTGCTGAAATAATTTCTTATGCAGGACATCTAGGCAAAAGAAGCAGAAGACAGCAGCCTCCATAATTCCTCAGTACAGTTTTTTTTTTGTGCTGGACATATGTCTGATAACTTGAAAATCAGATTTGTTAATGCTCCCCTTTAGCACAGGTCATTTAGGCTTGGACCCTCAGACATTAGGCTAACACTGGAGGTAACCTGAAGCAATATTTTCTCCAGGAAAAGAGTGTAAAAGAGTTAAAGGTCTTTTGTTAATCCCATTTAGACTGGCAACATAGCTTTAAGAACACACATTTGATGGATTTCATTTTATCCATCAAACATTTTCTGTGACCGCTGGTTCCAAAGTACTCCTCCTGTCTCGTTCTGACTATGCTCTTGAAAGCTGCCCTTGCTGTTTTTTTCCCTTGTTTCAGAATTGCATGTTAAAAAAAATTAGGTCCAAACTTACAGAACAACTCTGGGCAAAATTTTTTTTGGGTAGCCCCACTGCATGGGCTAATTGCTCATTTTTGTTTAGGTGCTAAAATGTTATACTCGCCCGAACTGCTGAGACAGCTTGTTCTTAGACCGGTCCTTCCAGCCTCTCTCCGCCAGCTCTGCAGTGGTCTAAGGTACCATAAATCATCATGTTCTATACACTGTGGAACATTCCAATGCTGCAATGTATGGGTATACAGGCTTTAGTGACTGGAGAAGCAGGGAGCCAGCTCAGCACTTTGGGTGAGTATAACTTTTTTATTTTTAGCACCTAGACAAAATGAGCAGTTATCCCTTGCATGTGGGGTTAGCCCCAATGCAATGATAACAGTTTCACCTGAAGTTCTTTTTTAATCATATAACCTCTGCTGAAATAACCGGTACATGTCATGACACTAGTTTCAGACATATATTTTTCCAAAATGTATAGCAGGAAAAAGAAAATAACAATAAATTCCTGTTTAATAACTTGCTTATAAGCACTTCTTGAGGAAACCAAACAAACAGTACTATTGATTTTGCTGGTCATGTACTGAAAGTGACTGAGAGGACTGTGGCTATAAATACAATTTTATTCCAAACGTTATAAGCTAATATTTTGCTCTACAGAAATAGTGTCAGTGCTATATTCATTAAATAGTGTGGTATCTGGGCAAATGTATAGGTTTGTAACTGATGTATTTCAGCCTCTAGTCCTCTAGAACAGTGTATACCTTTTAGTGAACTTGGGCACTCTTTGAGGATCTAAGTTTTGGCCACAACTCTGTTAAATAAAAAGCAAAGCTGAATTGGTCTTATGTATAATTCAATTAAAGCTGAGCTGTAGGACTTAAAAAATGCTATTTAATGTAGCTATTTAAAAAAAATTCTGAAAATTATATTATTATTATGACATTCTTTACATTTTACTGGCATTAACCAGTTATTAAATTTTCTCCTGTCACTGTGCTTGAAGTACATAGGAACAGGCATTGGTCTGTGTAAGGAATTCAGTAAGATTCTACCCATTTGGCAATGGCCACTGCATTGTCTGAAATGTAATGTTGCTGTAAAGGAGAAATGGGGTCTTGTCCGTAGCGGTAGTGTTCTATCTTACAATGGTTTCTCCATTCAGTGGCCATAGACATTTGCCTGTAGCCCTGCAACTGGTCGCATTAGGCA
Source organism: Nanorana parkeri (assembly GCF_000935625.1). Classification (NCBI taxonomy): domain Eukaryota; kingdom Metazoa; phylum Chordata; class Amphibia; order Anura; family Dicroglossidae; genus Nanorana; species Nanorana parkeri. The sequence continues at coordinate 20,367 of NW_017306978.1, read as the reverse complement.
AACAAAGTAATTTCATAGGCAAAGCTTTGACAATTTACAGATAATAAATACAATTCACAACCTAATTAGTGGTCAGAAATACAACTTTATTTAATTGTCTACAGATCAGCTTTAACCAAAGGGAGGAAAGAGAGACATAATCTTACCTGTGTACATGGATCCTATGGGGTTGATTTACTAAAAGCAAATAGACTGTTCACTTTGCAAGGGAATTTACTCTTTGCAAGATAATTTTCCCTTAGCTTAGTAAATGTGGTGAAAATGTACTTTGCAAACAATACCCAATCACATCCAAGAAAAGTAATAATTAAAAAAACTGTATATTTGCTTGCTACATAACTGTATAGTGGAAGTCAGCAGAGCTTTACCTCATTCACTAAGCTAAGGGAATATTCCCTTACAAAGTGGAAATTCCTTTTCAAAGTGAACAGCCTATTTGCCTTTAGTAAATCAACCCCTATGGCTTTAATATATAATATAAGCCAGTTGAGCTCTCTTATAGTAAATAGTTAGACATGTTTATAGTAGTAAATCCTGTCGTTTTTATTTAACGAGCAATGGCAATGTGAAAGTGCAATATCCCAGAGCAACAGATAAGAAATAATTAGTTAAATGGTACACACACTACAGTAAACAAAATCGCAGTGGTTGCCATGGCACTATGCGCATCATTATTATGTCATTATTACACTGTTTGACTAAATTAGACTATATGAACAATGCCAACCCAGCTATAATTAGCTCTGCAAAAAACAGAGCCAAACCAAATAGGTCATATTTACTTCACAAATTAAGTTGATGGAAAACCATTATTGCTATAAATGAAAAATTTAAAATCAATGTTTTAGTCACACTAAAAAAATAAGTTAATGGTATTATATTTTGTAGACCTTCCATAGAATTTAGCAGTATCACTTTTGGTATATTTTGTGCTGTTACACAAATCCATTGGGTAGATATCTCTTCGATAACACCAGAGTGAATTACTTACACTTCAGTTTGGGTAAAAAAAAGACCATGTAGAGTTATGTACAAATTAATCCACTATATAGACTGTGACAGATTTTTGCAAAATGTTTAATGAGGTTTCTCTTATTTGTTAATTGACTGCAAATTCTTGTGGAAATGATTGTTTGTTGGTAGGACATTACTGTGCGTTTATAAGATTTGCTAGAGAAACACACCAAATCAGACTGTTGTATTTGACTGACATATATAAAATAACTGATCTCAGTTTTCAGATATAAAAAACATATAAGCTTACCGCTGAAAAAATATAATTGAAAGTAAACATCTTTTCTTTTGTAGCTATTTGATAAAAGCAGCAATGATGATGCAAATTGCAGTAACCTATATCAACCAATCAGCTGTAAGTTTAATGTAGTTTGATCAGTTAAAGTAATAACTGTCTTTGACATCTAGGGAGTTTTGCAATTAGCAATTTACCATTGCTCTGAATTAGACAGCTTGCTTGGAACAAAAGGTGCTTAGGTGCCATTTTACACCCATTGGAGCAGACAGTAATCTACATGAGGCAGGAATATAACCATTGCTGTGTTCATTTCTGAATTTTGAAATTAAATAAATAAATTGGGTCTCACTGTAACAAAAACAAGCTATGCTCATGTCATGAGGAAAACTGTGTATGCCGTTGCAGTTTTGCAAGTACAGTTATACTTATAGGACATACATTATAAGAACTGACCTATGTATCAGTAAGTTAATGTAGCATACAACAAGGAAGATATAGGGAAATGATGCTGCTTGTAGCATGATTCATTAAACCTTAAGGATAGAGCTCCTGTCTGCACAAGAATACACTGGGGTTGATTTATTAAAGGAATTTAGACTGTTCACTTATCAAGCTGAATTTTCACTATGAAAGGGAATCTTCCGTTAGCTTGAGGTGAAAATTTACTTTAGTAAGAATACCCAATTAATTGCAAGGAAATCTAAAAAAAATAACAGGATTTTGGCCTGCACATGCTTGGATGGTTGCTGTCCGCATAGCTTTTTCTCATTTACTAAGCTAAGTGAAAATTCACTTTGCTGGGTGAACAGCCTGAATTTTTTTTGTAAATCAACCCCACTGCGTCAAAATGAAATGCTGGTTTATTGAGGTCAGTGCAGACAATCTAATTTAGCGCATCCTTGGTGCTTTTTTATAGCACTAGCATACATTGTCCATACCAGCATCTGAATACCTCTGGTTACAGTGAGACAAACAAAATTGTATGAAAACAGTGCTTTCTCTGCATCCATATCAGGAACATATATAAAATTTGGAGCAGGTAAATCAAATGGGTTACCCAAAGCAACTAATCAAATTTCAGATGTTGTTTTTCCAAAATCACAGGGCACCATGGGAAACAGCCCATCCCTTTCTTTTCCATATATTTATATGTCAGCCTCTTTGTGTAAAGTTGCTAATGTGGAAGTAAGTTAAGTAGGAAGGTTGATGTTTAAGTAGTGTTTAAGGGGATTTGGTACTATCACTTTAGTGCAAAACTCTTGCAATGTACCAGTTTTCTGTCAATAACATTATTAACTGAAACTATCTGAGAAATTACTGTAGTCAATAACATGAGGCATAAATGTTAGCAGATAGGCTGTATATTAGATCTGAGATGCAAAATGCTATAGTCATCTATGCACGGAAGTAGGCTTAAGAGTTGTGTGCTAAATCTCTCCAGAATCATAGGGTATTTCATGGGCTAAATTCTCTTAGCATTATTAATAACAGGATTTATTTTCCCTTTCTAGTTTCTGAATATATTTCCCTTTCAGAAATGTCCCTTGTGAAATAAAACCTTGTAAACCTTGTAAGTTCTGTGTTAGTCTGTCTCATTTACATCTCTGTTATTTATTAACACCACGTTGATGTTCTGTATGTAACAAATGCTTGAAAGAGAATAAAACCTAATGTTTTAAGCACTGGTCTGTGTGGTGAGTAATTGGAGAAGGAATAGTCTACTTCAGACGTAATTAATTCAAATTCAAGGAGTCTGGTGACCGAGGTCCGAATTGCAGTCTGGAAAGACAGTCACTCAGCTGCACTGCAAAGCACAACTGCTGGTGTATTTTCCCAGACACAGTGCTGATGCACCGATCCCAGCGCATCACACTTTTTTTATTTTTTGTTGGAACTTTTTTTGAAATGCCACAAGTGACATTTCATTAAGTTCTATAGGCTAAGAGCAGTGTGATGCGGTTGTATTACATCGTGGCTGCCTTCAATGAAAAATGTGCAGCATCCATCAGAGTGCCCCTTACATTAGTTCTCCCCCATCAGAGTGTCCCCTTACATCTGAACCATCCACACGCGACGAGCTCCCGCAGCAAAGTGACATTCTGACAGATGCTGGCAAAATTTAAACAATTAGGTGGAGCTAGCGGTGACATCACATCTAGCTTTGCCCAACTGTTTACATTTGTCCGACACCTGTCAGAGTCTTCCTGCAGGTCTCGGACAAATTAAAACAACTGGGTGGAGCCAGCCATGATGTCACAACTAACTCCGCCCAGTTGTTGCCATTCAATGACAACCCAGCATTCTCAGGTCATTTGAGGGCACTGTCGCTGAATGATGGGGATAAGGTGGGGGGTCACTGAATGACAACAACTAGGCAAATCCAGCTGTTATGTCATGGCTGGCTCTGCCCAGTTGTCATTTAATGATAGCCCAGTGTCCTCAAATGTCCTCAAATAACCTTAGGTGGCCAGGCTGTCATTGAATGACAACAACTGGGTGGAGCTGGTTGTGAATAGCCTGTTCAGCAGCCCTTCGGTTTGGTTGAAGGATTAGCCAATGCTTCGGCTTAATCCTTCGGGTCCTTTGTGCATAAACCTCTATATTTAGGTGAGCATGCAGTGATCAAATCTTATGTATATACAATTCTGCCAAATTCCAGGTTGGTCTAAAGTGTCATGAGAAAAAGTCATTTCCACCCAAACTAATATAACAAGACCTAGCAAATCCCCAGTGCTGCAACCTAGGCTCTTAATCCTAAAGCCTCACTAAACAGAGGCAACTAGACATTTCATAGTTATCTGAAGGGGCAAATTAGGAGGAGGCATCTAATTTAGTGTCCTTCACGTTAAATTAACTCTAGTCCTGTTACTCATGGGTGATGAGCGCTTTGGTAAGAGAGTGAGTGCGTTGGTAAGAGAGTCCCTAATTAATAAAAGCCTTGCAGTGCTTGTAAAAAAAAATTAGAAAAATTCTTATCGTCTGCACTGTGGTTCTGTATCATGGGATCAGAAATGCATTAGTACCTCCCTGCTACATAGGTGTATGCAGAGATGGAATAATAGACAGTGGGGTCCTAGAGCAGCTTTGGCACCCACAGGATTGTTTTTAAGAAACTGGCACATGACAATAAAGAAAAATGTATCAGTACTTGTATTTGTGAGTACTTGGACAAGCATCAGTAACTGTACTTGAAAAAAATGGTATCAGTGCATCCCTAATATATATTTATATAAATATATACAGTAAATCATATAATCATACATTAAAACAGGAATGAACAAATCCCAGGAACTCCAAATGGTCCTTAAAAATTACAGCTGCCTCCTAACTTTTGAATTTTTCTCTCGTCTAGTCTTGGAGCTGGAAAAGTATTTGTAAATGTACTTGTACTTGTACCAAGTACGGTACTTGGTATCTGAACATTCCTACAAGGAACCAATGGAGGATGTCTGCCTTCTGGCTAAGAAATGTGTTACTACTGTCACCCATGGCCATTATCTGGTTAAAGGAGAGCAAGCTAATTGAGTCATTCTGTAATGCGAACCAGAAGGGAATACACACAGTTGCATTAAGTAAGGAGCTTCAGAAACAGAGAAATGAAAATATTCTATGCAGGCTCATTGATGCTAGAGCTAATAATATGCTTTCAGGATGTAGGTTTTACTTTTGCAGAAGAAGATGAAATGCAGTACTAGTTCAAAAAATTATCTAAGATTTGTGAAGACAGTATATTAGCTGTGAGGTAATAACTGCAACATAATGCCCCCACCCAAGCATAAGACATCTTACTATGTATCTTCTAGAATGAAAACATGTGCTGTGTGGGTCTGCAGATTCATTAATTCCTTATAAATTCTGAAACATTCTTTAACTGCCCAATCATGTGTAACCAAAAATACAGCTTTTTTAGATTTTTACATTTTCTTTGCATATGACTGGGTATTGATTGCAAAGTTGATGCTTACTTTGATTTAACTAATTTACTAAGATGAGTGAAGATTTTATTTCCAAAATTAAAATTTGCCTTCAATTAGACATACTCTATTGCTTTAATAAAATGACCCCGCATGTACAGGTAAGTGTGAGTCATTTTTCTAGCAGCAAATTATCAATTTGACACAACTGTCCGCCTTGAACATGTATTTCTTTCTCTGTAGCTGCAATGGTGTTGATTTACTAAAGGCAAATAGGCAATTCACTTTACAAGGGAATTTTCCCTCACCTATTGAATAAAATGAAGCTCTGCTGACTTCTACCATCCAATCATGCTCAAGCAAAAATACATTTAAAAAAAAATGTCCTTGCATATGATTGGGTATTCTTTGCCAAGTGGCTTTTCACCACATTAACTTTTTTGCCTTTAGTAAATAAACCCCAGTATGTAAAAGCAGCATTCGTTATAAATTCAAAGTAGCACAACAAAGTAACACAATTTGCTAGAAGTGTATTAGCATAGCATTTGCAGTAAGGTAATGTAAAATGATAGTTGCAATATCACGTCCTTCAAGTTTAACCAGAACTAGATTTTAAATGTGATGGGAAAAAAAAAACATGATAGAAACATTTTCTGAATTTGCTGATTATAACCATTAATGTCACTCGTCATGAGATTTATAATGAATCTCTTTCAAATGTTTTCAATGAATCAGCCATTGCTAACCTAATTAAGAGTGAATTTCATAGATTATCCTTATAGTGGACAATAATTTCTTTCTCAGCAGATTATTAAAATTGTGCTCTTTCAGGATCTATTGTCACCTTAATATTCTTCAGTATAAGAAATGGTATCATATATTCAATGACTCAATCTCAACACAGCTCAGGTAGACATTTCGGAGTTACTCTACAGTGCATTATGGTTTCAAACAGAACACTTTTCAGATATGTCTGTCCCAAGGACAAACATACCATTTTGCAGACTGTGTATCAACACAAGGGCCTCCTAGAACTTATGTGCCCATTTTTCTAGATGTAGGACAGAGGATCCTGAGGTTTCCCTCTCTTTTATGTATACCTGGACACTACTTATTTCCAGGCTGTTGCTGAAAAATGCAGAATACTTCTCCCATCTCTTCTTTACAACATTTGGCTTGAAAGTTAAATGGGAGTTTGCAGTTTCACCACAGTTGCATACTATGAACCATATGTGTTTCACAAAACTCTTATCTATCTATCTATCTATCTATCTATCTATCTATCTATCTATCTATCTATCTATCTATCTATCTATCTCATGAAATAAATATTTGTATAGGGCAATATTTGAATAGGGGTCCAAAAATGTTCTTGCACATGGGCCCCTTGGTGACCCCTTGTAATGGGCAGAGATCTGAGGCAAACCAGCTTTATTAGTACACACTGCATTTTCAGTTGATCTAACGGCACACAAATAGGCAGGTACTAGGTTTTGCATTAGGCTTCTCCTGCAAAAATTCCAATTTTGGTAAACAAGGCTGTTTATTTCCAGTTTGGCTACTATGTATCACAATAATAAAATGAAATGTTGCATTTGGAGAATGCCTATTTCTTTGATCTTGCATTTAAAGAATACAAAATACAATGCCACTCACTGTTGACAGTCTTGTTTAGAGCTTCCTTCCGTTGTAAATCAACCTCTGTTTACTTAGGAATATCTTATAAGATTATATTTATAAGATATGCTTCAGAAAGGATCTATGCATTCATTGTGTGTTATTGTCCTTTAATAGACAGCTTTTTGCAGATATCACAAAGACAGTCTTAATTCCCTAAAAAAATGATCACTATGAATTTTGATTATGTCTGTCTTATTGACCTTTTGGAGGGAAGTCACGAAGACAGCTTACTATTTAGTGAAATATGACAGTCTATTTTGTTAAGTCAAAGTTCAGCCACATTTTGTTTTCTTCCATCTACTATGGGTTTGGTTTATTCCCAAGTCACCTATATTTGCTATGCAGGTTGATCTATCACTTTGCACAAATAGACCAGTGAGGAAAGTGAGACATTTATATACTAGAAGCTGTTGAAAGCAATGTTTTGCTACATGGTTTTGATATTCATTGCTTCATCATAGAGTTCACTGAAACCCCAAGAAAGTTTATAACATCAATATAAGGATTTATAGATATTTAAGAAAACTTCAGAAACCTTGCAACACTAAATGTTTCTCTAAACACTAAATGTTTAAAGAAAAATATCTTCACTATTTAGCTGTGTATGTCCTGTACATGTATTAACCTTGATCTCAGAGCTCAGAGCAAAACCGTGTTAAACAAGCATATATCTCAGCATTATGTACTGGTGAAACTCGAGTAATTAGAATATCGTGCAAAAGTTCATTTATTTCACTAATGTAACTTAAAAAGTGAAACTAATATATGAGATAGACTCATTACATGCAAAGCAAGATAGTTCAAGCCATGATTTGTCATAATTGTGATGATTATGGCTTACAGCTCATGATAACCCCAAATCCACAATCTCAGAAAATTAGAATATTGTGAAAAGGTGCAATATTCTAGGCTCAAAGTGTCCCACTCTAATCAGCTAATTAAGCCATAACACCTGCAAAGGGTTCCTGAGCCTTTACATGGTCTCTTGAGTCTGGTTCAGTAGGAATCACAATCATGAGAAAGACTGCTGACCTGACAGTTGTGCAGAAAACCATAATTGACACCCTCCATAAGGAGGGAAAGCCTCAAAAGGTAATTGCAAAAGAAGTTGGATGTTCCCAAAGTGCTGTATCAAAGCACATTAATAGAAAGTTATGTGGAAGGTAAAAGTGTGGAAGAAAAAGGTGCACAAGCAGCAGGGATGACCGCAGCCTGGAGAGGATTGTCAGGAAAAGGCCATTCAAAAGTGTTGGGGACTTTCACAAGGAGTGGACTGAGGCTGGAGTCAGTGCATCAAGAGCCACCACACACAGACGGATCCTGGACATGGGCTTCAAATGT
>NW_017306978.1:2780-10139 GCF_000935625.1 Nanorana parkeri | reverse complement strand
GAGACATGAGACCGAACAATGCAGAAGAGCTGAAGGCCGCTATTGAAGCATCCTGGTCTTCCATAACACCTCAGCAGTGCCACAGGCTGATAGCTTCCATGCCACGCCACATTGAGGCAGTAATTGCTGCAAAAGGGGCCCAAACCAAGTACTGAGTACATATGCATGCTTATACTTTTCAGAGGTCCGATATTGTTCTATGTACAATCCTTGTTTTATTGATTGCATGTAATATTCTAATTTTCTGAGATTGTGGATTTGGGGTTTTCATGAGCTGTAAGCCATAATCATCACAATTATGACAAATCACGGCTTGAACTATCTTGCTTTGCATGTAATGAGTCTATCTCATATATTAGTTTCACCTTTTAAGTTGCATTAGTGAAATAAATGAACTTTTGCACGATATTCTAATTATTCAAGTTTCACCTGTATATTAAATATTGAAAACATTAAACTAAACTGTGAACTGTCTCAGTTATCAAAGTATCTGAGAAAAGTACTATCTTAGAAACCAATCATAGTTCTCTTTTAGTTTTGACACGAGGACTTGAAAGCTTGAATATCAGTTAAAGACTTCAAAGAGCCTGTAGTTCTTTAAAATGCTAACCGTTACCACAAACCCTGTACTGCTATGGTCTAGCAAGCAAAAAAAAGTATATGTGCCATACCTGCCATAAGTGTATGGCAGGTCTTCTGAACCAGCAAACCAAAGTGATACTTTAAAAGCCCAGTGGGTGAAGCATTCTTTTTCAGGTCTGCCAAGTAAAGTTGGCAGTTACCCAAAGGTATTTTTTTGTTTGTTTAGGGAGGAATATTTGCAAAAAAAATTCTTAGATTGATCTTAGTGTTGAAATTGGGGACTTAGATTTTGGTCATGCATTGGTTTTCAGTTTTCAGACCTGGCGAACTAATGCCACTGTCCACAGCCATAGCAACCATTTACAAATAATGCACTTCCTAGAGTCTCAACTTAGGTCAACTAAGGTCACTTAGAAAGTCCAATAATGGGGGCATTCTTCACAAGCCATATTGAAAATGATGATTATTATTATACAGGATTTATATAGCACTAACAGTTTGCACAGCAATTTACAAAACTGAGGGAGACAATACAGTTGAAACTCGAATAATTAGAATATCGTTCAAAGTTCATTTATTTCACTAATGCAACTTTAAAGGTGAAACTAATATATGAGATAGACTCAATACATGCAAAGCAAGATAGTTCAAGCCGTGATTTGTCATAATTGTGATGATTATGGCTTACAGCTCATGAAAACCCCAAGAACCCCAAATCCACAATCTCAGAAAATGAGAATATTACATGCAATCAATAAAACAAGGATTGTACATAGAACAATATTGGACCTCTGAAAAGTGCAAGCATGCATATGTACTCAGTACTTGGTTTGGGCCCCTTTTGCAGCAATTACTGCCATTACTTGTGCACGATATTCTAATTATTCGAGTTTCACCTGTACAGTTAACAATTAATTCAGTACAGGATGTAGGAGGGCCCTGCTCATTAGAGCTTACAATCTAGTAATAGGTAGACATGTGCGATTCGTTTCGTTCCGAATCGAAATTCGGACAAATTTTCGGGGGTTCGGATGAATCCGAATTACAGCTAAAACGAATACAAACGAATCGAAATGCGGACCAAATTTCGGAGATTCGGATGCATCCTAATTCCGAATTAAAGCTAAAACGAATGCAAACGAATCCGAATTCCCGATTTCCCGAAATTCGTTAGCGGTAGTCCGGTCGAAATTTCGTTAGCAGCAAAGTGACATTAGAAAAAAAATTTTTTAGTTTTTTTTACAGTCTGCAGAAGATGAAAAAAAAAAGTGTGAGGTTCCCCCCACTTCATACCAGACCCTTTAGGTGCCCCTTAGGTTCTTGTACCCCTACCCATTCACTAAAGGGTTAAATCAAATAGTTAGTAAAAAGTCCAGACTTTTAGATAAAATCCTTTAATTGAAAAAAAAGACTCAATTTTGACTATTCCTTTAATTAAAAACAAAAATGGCTCCATCGATGTAATCCAGCGTCAATCACGATGCACGACCCGCCGAAATTAAAAAAGTCCCGCCGCACGACGACCACCTGAACCCGACGAAAACTCGCCGCAAAATGACATTCAACCCGAATGTCATCAGATGGGCGGAGCGAGCTGTGACGTCACGGCTCGCTCCGCTCATTTGACGTTCTCAGCTGTCAAAAACTACATAGCATTCAGAAACTCCAGAATGCTTGCGCGAGTTTCCGAATGCTATTTGGGTCTGTGAGCCGAGGTGTCATAATGCTTTTCATATGACACCTCGGCTCACAGACCTGAATAGCATTTTTTTTTCTAATGTCACTTTGCTGCTAACGAAATTTTGTCCAATAAACGAAATTTCGACCGGACTACCGCTAACGAATTTCGTCCGAATCCCGAAACAAAATCAATTGCGGACCCGAATACGAAAAACCACTACTGCTAACGAATTTCCTCCGAATCACGCAACGAATTCAATTGCGGACCCGAATCCGAAAAACTAAACTAAACTAATTTTTTGCTGGTGCACATGTCTAGTAATAGGGGCAAGTGATACAAAAGGTAACAACTGTTTGGGATATAAAGCCAAAGGAAATCTCACTGCTCCAATTTCTTAGCCGCCATCAGGACTCCCGAGGTACTGGTCTAATAGGTGCGTCTCCACCTTGTAATGTAGTACTATACGAACAAACCGCACTATCCAGAGAATTCCAATAATTCAGACTTTCTTGAAATTCACAGCAAATTCATAGAGGTCTATGAATAAGCCTATAGGTGAAACATGTGAGAGGTTGTAGCTGGTTGGGGGTTTGTGGTGCTGGTATTTGCTGCATTAAACACTTTAATTCACTGTTATACTGGATTTGCTATGAATTTCAATAAAGTCTGAAGTATTGGAATTCTCTGGATAGTGTGGTCTGTTCGTATACAACTGTTTGGGGTGATTTAATGGAAGAACTGAAAGGACGGTTATATCAAGGTCGAATAGGCCCCCTTGAAGAGATGAGTTAATGTAACATGCCACAGGTATGTTTGTAGGATCGCAGCTGCAGAGGTGCATTGGTACATTGGATGGGCACAATCCCCCTCCTTCAGTGCACGTAATGTGGAGAAGGTTATTCAGTATTCAATTCCTGTGCTGCACTCTCCATACAATTCAAGGAGGGTTTGGAATCGTGTGACATCATACACCGTCTTATATAGTGGTAGTGCTAGCTTAACTCCACAGAGGTATTACCTCATACGCCACCAAGCTTGCAAGAGGTCTGAATATTATCAGCGGTTATCTTACTCCAGCAGCATCACTCTTTCAGTAATCCGTGTGCATAAGCTGAATGAGTGGGGATGTGATTTATAGTTCACAACCAATCCCCTTCCCGGTTCCATGCAATCACGCTTAGTATTGGTAGTAACTATTGGAGATCTGAACCCGACTTGATAAACTATAACAGATACTACTGGTAGGGGGTGCAATGGGAGTTGTAGTTATGTAGGCATAGCACAATTCACTACATGGTTAACAGTGACATGTCAGTATGGCAGGAGAATAACAATAGTCCATGACAGATAGCATGCTACTTGCGTTTAGATGAAGATCTTCCCATGGAGTAATCCAGACTGCTGGCAGCAGCTTGCTGTGATGTGATAGAGATAGGTAGCAGCTTCCAACACTGATCAGAGAGAGGCAAATGGCAGCAGTGGGAGCCCACAGTGTCAAGGCTGTTAGAGCAGGCAGATTCCACAGAGGATGATTGCTCGTCGTTTCAAAGGTAATAGTGGAACACTGAGCAATCAAAACCCCACTGCTTTATCGTGTCAGCTGGTGTGAGAAGGGAGGAGCAGCCCGACACCCCTGCGTGTGAGGCTGCTGGGTCACGGTGCTGGAGTGTTCTGAGGTGAGTATATCACAGTTATCAAGGATTGCCTAAGGGTGGACAGAGTAGGAGATAAGCAGACAGATGGGGTAGGGAGTTCCAGAGGATGGGTGACACTGGAAAAATCCTAGAGGCGAACATGCGAGGAGGTGACAAGAGAGTTGGAGAGCAGGAGGTCTTGGGAGGAATGAAGGGGGCAGTTTGGGCAAGTGGGAGCCAGTGAAGCAATTAGCAGACAGGGGTGGCGGACGCTGATCAGTTGGTAAGGTGGATGAGTCTGGCAGCAGTGTTCATGATAGACTGAAGGGGGATAGCTTGTTTAATGGTAGACTAATAAGGAGGGAGTTACAGTAGTTGAGGCAAAAAATTACAAGGGAGTCAATTAGAATCTTTGCAGTGTAATTTGTTAGAAATGGATGACTTTTGAAAATGTTACGAAGGTTGAGTGTGGCAAGATTTGGATAGTGATTGGATTTATGGCTGAAAGGAGAGCTCAGAATCAAGGATTACGCCGAGCACCCTGGCTTGATGGGAGGGGTTGATTGTAGTGCTGTTGATTGTGATGGAGAAGTCTAGGGAGGAGACCCAGAGAGGAGGAAATATTATAAGCTCAGTTTTGGACAGATTTAATTTAAGGAAGTGGTGTGACATCCATGTTGATATGTCAGTGAGTAGATTAGTGATGCAAGAGGCGATAGAAGGGGTGAGCTGGGGGTCAGAGAGATATATTTAGGTATTTTATCAGCATAGAGATGATATTGGAAGCCATGGAAGGTTATCAAGTGACCCAAGGAGGATGTGTAGATGGAAAATAGAAGGGGCCCAAGGACAGATTCTTGGGCGACCCCCACAGGTAGAGGAAGCGAAGAGGAGGAAGTAGAGTTATAGGTAACACTGAAGGTGCACTGGGATTGGTAGGAGGTGAACCATGAGAGTACAGAGACTTGGAGGCCAAGGGATTGGAGTTTATTGAGGAGGAGTGGGTGGTCAACTGTATCAAAAGCAGCAGAAAGGTCCAACAGTATGAGTATAGAGTAATGGCCTTTGGTTTTAGCAGTTAGTAGATCGTTAGGAAGTTTTAGAAAGGCAGTGTATGTGGAATGTTGCGGAGGAAAACCAGATTGATAGGGGTCGAGGAAGTTGTTAGCAGTAAGGTGGCGGCTCAAGTGGTTGCAGACCAAGAAGTTCAAGAAGTTTTGGACGTAATTGGAAGCAAGGAGATGGGTCTCAAATTGTTCAGACTGGTGGGCTCCATTAAGGGCTTTTTTAAAATGGGGTTTACCAATGCTTGTTGTAGAGGGGTAGGGATGATGCCAGTAGAAAGGGAGAGGTTGAAGATGTGAGTAAGTGATTGTAGAATAGAGCTAGAGCGCGATTGGAGTAGTTGTGAGGGGATGGGGTCCAGGGGGCAGGTAGCTAGGTGGGTGTTGGATAAAAGAGTAGCAACTTTGTCTGCAGTAACAGGATAAAATGAAGAGAATATTGAATGTGGTGATAGACAAGGTGTGTTTAAGAGTGGCAGATGTCTGGACAGTGGCACCCTCATGGAGAATTGCGTTAATCTTGTCTTTGAAGTGATTGGCAATCTCCTGGGCAGTGAGTGAGTGAGTTAGTTGGAGGAAGTGGCAGGGCATGAAGTAGGGAGTTAAAGGTATAAAAGAGTTGATGGGGACTGGATGAAAGGGTGTTAATGAGTGGGATGATATAGGTCTGTTTGGCTGTGTGGAAGCAGGTACTGAAAATTTGAAGGGTGAATTTATATAGGGTAAAGTCTTGCAGGGATTTTGATTTACACCATAGTCGCTCAACAGTGTGACTATGGCTTCTAAGTCTTTTAGTGTCATCTGTCTGCCAAGGCTGTAGTGGACAGGGCCTGATTCTGTGAGTGGTGACTGGGGCAAGTATTTCCAAGCAAGAGGAGAGTGAGTTATTGTAGAGAGAAGTGGCAAGGTCTGGACAGGAAATGGTTGTGATTTTGTCATAAAGGTGGTCTGTTGCAGAATAAAGAAGAAAGGGGTTAAAGTGGTGAAAGTGTGCTTAGCTAGGATAGGCAAATGTTAAGCAGTGCTGCTAATAAATTGCGCAGATTGCAGACTAGTGTAGGGCTTTTAGGCAGGCACTTGTGTGTTAAAGTAGATGTAAACCCTTCATTGAATATCCTTTATGGAAAAAATGCTATGTATCTTGGGGAATTGGGGTGGGAAGAAAGGGATTTTTACATATTAATATAAAATTATTATTATTATTATTATTATTCAGGATTTATATAGTGCCAACAGTTTGTGCAGCACTTTATAATATAAGGAGGACATTACAGTTACAATACAAATCAAGACAAAAGCACGTTTTTACCAAACTCTTAATCTTTGTCAGGCAAGGGAGTAATGTCTGCTTTGACTTTCAGAAAATATTTATGAGTTCTGATCTGCTTGGCTTTCATGTAATTAGTACAGCAAAGTAAGCTGGATAGAAGACCTTTTTCTTTGGCATCCCCATCAATCCTCTTTAGATCTGGAGTTCCAATTGGTTGAAGTGGAATATCTTTGTTACTGATGCAGAGCCATAGCAAGATCATTCCATTGGTATACTTTTCTGTGGCTGTCCTACCTTTAGTTAAGATATGATAGCTTTACAAGGAAAACAAAAAAATCAATTGAAAAAAGTTTGCTGGTCCCTTTTTCTGATATTGCCTGTCCAATATGTCCAATACCCATGCTCTGGTTTTATTCATGGTGAGCTGCCAGCTGCACAAGTGTGTCTAAGTCTGCAACCTGGTACACCCAGGAGTAAAGTCCATCACTCACTGGATGCATCGCTGGATGCTCTAGTGAAGATCTGATGTGTGTACTTCTACCCTTTTTTAGGGGCACACCCTCTCCAACACGCAGATAAGACAGGGGTTCTGATATCCATTTTTCATGACACACAGTTTATTTGCACAAAGCACTTAGAATGGGTCATTTTTTTTTTAAAATCAAGAATCAACTTTATTGTACATAAAAATGATACAACAATATTAGGAGACAACGTCTCAACAGCATGACAATAGTTTCAACATGTATTTGGGGTAGGGAAGTACAATTGTCACATTGCGCGTAACGAAAACATAAAAGGGCTATTGGGCCCAACAGAGCAGATGTTATGCGGCCCTGATAGCCGCGCGTGCCACAGTACAGCATTAGCCGGAAAAAAAACAGACGAACAGTACGTTCAATAATGTCAAAGCTCAGGCAATAGAGTGTCAGGCTAGTATGGGCTTAACGCGGCCATAGGTATGAGGACAATTGGCATTGGTAAGCAAACCTAGATTAGTTGGCAGATTCAATCACTCCGTGATTCGTGCATCAGGTGTTTGCTTGTATATGGTATCAATGAAGATAGGTCAGGCTGGGGGGACAGTGCAGGGTAGAGGGAAAGGGTAGATAGGGAAAGGCAAGGGGG
>NW_017306978.1:0-2488 GCF_000935625.1 Nanorana parkeri | reverse complement strand
TTCGTCGGGGGGGGGGGGGGAGGGTCGCGTGTCAGATCCTGTTCTAAGATTGTATAGTGAGCTGTAGAAGGTCTGGAATTCCCTGGCCATAGCAGTCGACGAAGTCAGTTTGGTTCCCGCGGCAGACGTAATGTGGGGAATGAGTGTCGTCTGTCGGGAACCCCGTATAGCCGAGGCCAGGCACCTGCCCGGTTTATTGGATAATTCATATAGGGTACGGCGGCCCTTCAAGAGGCCCCGCCGTATGTTGGAGAGGAGGAGGTCGTTTAGCTCAGCCCTAAGTGAGACCAGCTCCAGGAGATGAGTAGCTGCTAAGGACTTCTTATAGAATGGGTCATTTTGAGCTCTTAGGAGTGGGGAGAAGATCTACCAGAAGATCTCCCAGATTTGAGGGAAACATCCCCCTTGAAGACTCTCCAAAAATGTCCTCCTTTCTGCCAGCACTTAAATACTCTTCCTTTTCCTAACCACCAGCACCCTAAAACATGGCTGGCATGTGCCCTTGAGAAGGCGTAGACACATTAGAAGTCCAGAGAAATTGATAATATGTGTCTTTGAGGCAAAGAATGATGAGGAGGAAAAGAGCATATTAGGAGTCCAAAAAAAGGTGAATATGCCCCTGAGGAGAAAGAGGGGGAAGGCATTTGCAGCCAAGTGGCTGCTCTGGGCCTGAAAGGAATAAACAAAATGGTTTGTCAACCCCTTTACTACCTCTTGTGCCATTTTCTGCTGATGGGGTTAAGAAAAAAAGTCTCTCCAGAGCATTTTTACACTGCTTCTCTGATGTGTGTGACCAAAAAAAAGGATGATTTGTGGAAGGGTAGGCCATAGGATTCAATGCATATTTCTTTGCTGCTCTTTATCTTGACTGGAATTTCCTTTCCTAAAAGGGCACATCCCACATGGAAGAAAAATATATTTGAAATATATTTTTAAAAAACATTCTTAATATATTCTTCCCAAATATATTGACATATATTTCAAATACTACAATTTTGGCCATATTCAATATATTTAAAAAATATATTGCAATATATTTGTGAATATATTATTCAATACATGTCCCAATGCATGCTGAAATATATTTCAAAATGTATTTTGGAATACATTGTGAAATATGCTGTGAATATATTCTAGAATATATATGAAATGCATTTATAAATGCATTTAGTAATATATTACTGTGGCCATAAATATATTTCAAAATGTATTTAGGAATACATTGTGAAATATGCTGTGAATATATTCTAGAATATATATGAAATGCATTTATAAATGCATTTAGTAATATATTACTGTGGCCATAAATATATTTCAAAATGTATTTTGGAATGCATTGTGAAATATGCTGTGAATATGTTCTGGAATATTATGTTAAATGTACTTCTGAATGCAAAATATGTGCTGGAGAAATAAAAAAAAAACACTTTACTATTATATTCTGAAATGCATTTCTAATATATTTTAGATATCACAGGCCTATAAAATCATCAACTATTTCTGATAGTTTTTAAAATATATTTCCAATGCATTTCGAATATAATCCACTACGTTAAAAAATGTATAGTATTCAATTCCAAAACATTTTCTGGATGAAGAAAAAAACAGTACAATGCACAAATCTTTTATTATCTTATTATCATAAATAAATATCAAAAATACAGTAGAATACAATAGAAAAACACTTGTACAACACTCAGATGGTCAACATTTTTGAAACATAATTGCATTATAAAACTTATTTCTGTGAATCTGCTGAGGTCTTGACTGTTTCCTTCAGGCGATATTTTAATTCTGCAATTTGCCTGTTAACACCTTATGACACCTTTTGAAGTCCGGGGAAACTTTTCAAAAGTTGCAGCTTTAAAAAGTAAATGGAAAATATTAAACTTATTAGATGTTCCTTGTGAACCAACAGATGCAAGAGTAAAGTAAACGAACAATTAGGGATGCACCGATACCATTTGTTCCAGACCAAGTACGAGTACAGATACTTTACAATGCCAATTACTAATACTTTTTTTTAAACAATGCAGACCAATGATTTTAGGACAGTGATGGAGCACCAGGGACCAGTCCCAGCTGCAAATGTTGCACCTCTAGTAGTTGCTCTGGGATGCCTGCCTGATATCCCAGGAGGCTAGGTGTCAGGAGGGCTCTGTGGGATCTTAGTTGGTTGTGCAGGGTCTCAGGAGCAAGGGTGTAGAATTTCTACCATCCAACATCAGGTTGTTTTCTACATTGTCTTCTACATTTAGCCCTGCTGCGGGCTAGCAGGGCTAAATGTTTAGCAAGCAGCAGCCAACACTATCACCCCCCACCGCGGTTTTCGAGGTCCGCGCTTGTCGGGGGGACCGAGGAGCACAGCAAACATTTCAGGATGGAGAGTGGCGAGCAGAGAATGTCTGTTCTCCTTTCTGCTCTCTGTGTTCTCCTTTCTGCTCTCTGCGCCACCTACTCAGCTGTCGCAAACTGTACAGAAGATTGA
>NW_017306977.1:860740-879196 GCF_000935625.1 Nanorana parkeri | reverse complement strand
ATGGACGTCCGTTCAGCCTCACATCCTGGCCACGCCCCCGTTGATAAACCTCTTATTAGATGTATGCAATATTATATTAGTTATGTACATTCAGCAGATTTAGTGTCACTAAACAAAAGAATGTGGAGGCAAAAAAGCAGGCTTCAAAAAGGTTAAGGAATATGACATTTAGTAGAGATAATTAATGGAGTGTTATAATTGTTAAGCATCCGTAAAGCAACTAGGAGTGACATAAAGGTACTTGGTAACTAACTTGAATTTTTGAGAGCAGTGTGTCTCTTTTCATCTCATATAGAAAGTTAAGTGACCTCAACCTAAAGTGATTACAGATATTTCTAAGTGCTTCTAGCCTTTCAATTTTCCAATTACAGATACGTAATTCTAGAGGACACACTGTTTATCTTACAACAACAAAGCACTGTGCTAGTTTGTTTTATCGGGCTGTTGCTTTATGCTGCAACATACATTTTGTGGCTTAAAAGCCAACTAATTTTACAGAATATGAAACCTATACCCCTTGGGGTCTTACTGGACTATATTTTTCAGTTTAATGACACAGCCTCTTGGGTGCTTTTACCCAAAAAATATGGATCATTGACTTTTATCATGAAATAAACACACATTTTATTGAAGAAAATGGCTTTTCAGATTTCAGTTGACTTATTTTTTCTGGCACACCAGTAAAAATACTCCCTATCTTTTAACTGGCAACATTGGATACATTTGAATTACTTGTGGCAAAAAAGGTATATCTCCTAAAATACACAGCCTTTTTTGGTAAGAGAAAATTGTGTTTTTCCTAAGCACATGTAATAGCCTATAATGTTGTCTGTTTAGTTAGTCTGCCACTGCGGCTGCAGTGCCTAATGCCTGGGTTAATTAACATTGCAGCAGAAAACTAGAAATGCACACCTGTGCACATCCCTTCTCACCCTGTCATGTTGCCATTCCGCCCAATTCCCTCTTTTCCTTGCGCTCCATGACTCTCTATGCTGAGATCTGGGCATCTAAGCTTCAAATATTTTGGGTTAACGAGTAACTTTACGTTATATGGATTCAGAAACTGGGACTTGTAAAGGCTTCTGTGTCTCCCCAATGCAAGTCTTTAGAGAAGCCACTGATATATACAGCCATGGATTATGGATTGCAAACATGGAGATCGTTAACACACATGCTCATCTAAAATTACTTTCAATATAACTTTTTTGTATGTGTGCAATGTTACCTTGCATGCTCAAACTTTAGCACTAAATGCAGGTGCCTCCCCAAGTGACCTGCGCACAGTAAAGTCCTGTAGTACAGAAGAGGTAAAGCAACACAGAGTATTAATCCAGATCAATCAACACATTCCCCTAAACTGATTCTGTACAATAAACACATTTCTGTGCAATGGTTCTGTATAATACAATGTCCTGAAAAAGTTTTTTCCCCAATTCTCCTGCCAGGCTGACGCAATGGGCCTGATTTACCAAAATATTTGAGAATGCTCACACAATAAATTGTGTCAAGATTCACTTCAAATATCTAATTTATTTTTTTGACATTCTCAAATAATTTAGTAAATCAAAATACGGAGTCTCTCTACTTTTTTGTCTTAACTAATAAGCAGGTGCCATTTAAAGTAACACTAAACTCAGTTAAATCTTTAAAATGCATTCAAGTACCTTAACTATTGACAAAAATGTATCTTATTTGTGTATCACTCAGCTGTTGATCCTCAAATCATCTCTGAAATAGGCTAACACTGTTCTTTTTTTTAGAGGGTGGCTACTTTTGTTCCCCATGGTCACTGTGTGTGTTGTAAAGTAGACACCACTCCAGGCTCACTCCTGTGATGGACTACAATCTCACGTTTAGTTTACTAATTCATATTGAGATTGTAGTCAATCATGGGAGTGAGCTTGGAGTGGTGGCTACTTTACAACACACACAGGGACCATGGGGAACAAAAGTAATCACCCTCCAGAAGGAAGGACAGTGTCAGCACAACATCAGAGATTATTTGAGGCCTTGTTCGTGAGAGATTATGATGTAGTACTGAACCGGGAAGAATTCAAAGATATCACTTTTTGAGATGGAATGGCAGCTTTACATCTGTCATACATAGAGGCTTCTGAGAGGGACATTAACCTCTTGCCGTCCGCCCGTAGTAAAAAAACGGACGAACGGCACTGCTGCATTGGCGGGTTGCCGTCTGCAGACGGCAATTTTTTTCTGCTCGTGCGCGCCCCCTAGCGGGCACGCACGGGCAGAAAAGACCCGACCATTGCACACACCCGTTAGCGGGTGTTTCACATATAGACGATCAGCGGGTCCATTAGAGTCCCGGCGGCAAAAGTCACCGGGAGTCTGTTTAAACAGCCCCGATGCTGGCGACGTACACTGTACGTCGTCAGTCACGAAGGGGTTAATATAGGGGAAACTGTTTTTTTTTTAAAAAATTTGGTAATTTTTCCTTAATATAGTAAAAAAATAAAAACCCCAGTGGTGAATAAATACCACCAAAAGAAAGCTCAAAAGCTTAAATGTCAATTAAAGTACCACAGCGCTGAATACTGAAAAATGGCCTGGATGGGAAGGGGGTTTAACACCGCGGATGTCAACTGGTTAATGACAGAGGTCTCTGCAAATAAGAAAGTAAATACTTCAGGAGACAGTAATGACATAGGAGGAACCACTTAGCACATCGAGGACATAGGAGATGGACACCCCCAGAAGTGTTGGTTTCTTAAAAGACATCGGTTTGTGATTTATCACATTGGTGTTCAGCAGCACGGACAGTGGGAGAGGTAAGTATTTACCTTTTTCTTTACAAAAACATTTGTTATAAGTATAATTTTTAAACATAAATGCTTGTCACTAATTAAATGCAGAATGCAAGATGTTTTGTAATATGTTGTTTTTTCTAAAATATAGATAAGTATTACACTATTTTGTGTGATGACTGCTATATATTTAAATTGGATGTTTACATAATGGTTGTTTTAGTGTTTAATAGGGTAAGGATTGGGTAAGGCCCTAACCAAGTTTACTTTTGTACTTTCTCTGTCTCGTTAGAGAGATTTCCCTTCACTTCCTGTTCCAGAAACAGAGTAGGAAGTGAGAGGGGATCTTTCCAAAGTGATTGGAATTCCCATCTTAAAATCGCTGGCTGGTTGTTACTAGGTTGGTTACAGGTTTCTTCATTAGATTTCCCCTTACCTCCTGTTCCCATGACAACTCCAAAATTTTGGATTTCCCTTAAATTTCTGTAGGAGAGACAATGGTCACCAGGACCTATGGTGAGGTAGAATGTCCCCATTAGGGACACAGACAACAATAGAAAAACAGTTTGAAAAAGGGTAGCTCATTCGTTATAATTAAAAAATATAAATAAGCATATTTAGTGGTCAGCTAGGCTGTAGCTTGCCTGAACTATGATTGTTGTTGTTTTCTGGGAATTGATTACTTCTGCCTGCTCCTGGGGTGTGTTCTTCAGTGGACAGAGCAAGAAAATACAATGTTATGGGTTAGAAATATTTAGAAGAGTCTTTAAACTTCTAGAAAGGTGTTTTCCTGGAGTGGATAGCAGTGTAAGAGACCATGTCAAAATCTCAGTTCTGCTGCCCTGGGGAGGATGAGGAGAACACAGAGACCCTTCACCTCCTAGGCCTACAGCACAGTTCCAGTGATAGGTGCCAGAGTTTGGGAATGGGCCTATGCTAGGGTTGTAACAAAGGAAGGTGGCTAGAAAAGCGCATTAGAGGGGCTAAAGGTATTTTTCTTTGAGTGGAGGAATGTATTTGTTTGGGTATCCAGTAAACCTTATCTCTCTCCCCTTGTCTTTGAACCAATAAAACCCTGCAAGCTCAACAGCATTAGTGATGGTCATTTGGTCACTGCCTGTGGGTTGGTAAGTGATTTGGGGTAGTAGTACGCCAGTGCGCTATTAGAAAAGTTAGAAGAGCCTATTAAACTCAGCAGCTCCTTAGGAGTCATTGCTACATACTATATTTAGGTGAATGGCAGAATTTTATTTTAACCTGTATCACAATACATTTGTTCTCCAGTTCTCAGATTTTACAATCTATATCACGGGCCCTGTGGGAAAAGGTTTACGTTCTAGTCTTGTTTATATAAGGTATGTCCAAAGATATTAAGTCTGAAAGCACAGCAGTATTTCATGTCACATATACATTCATTTAAATAAATATCTTTTTTTCACTTGTTTTTCTGTGGAAATATTTGGCACCCATAGAAGAATGTTCCTAATAAACATTTACATAGTTAATATACACTAACGCATTTCATTACAAGCACAGCTTTACTAAAGGGCAGTTAGTCCAGGCCAGAAAGTATTTAGTACAAGACATTTTGTACGCCTGTGACCAGATTATTTTATTCCATATATTGTACCCAAAGATCAGGAAATGCGAGAAGCATTCCATTGGACTAGGTCCATTTCATGTACTACTCATTTTTGTAAGCACTGTACTTAAAAACTTTGTATATGAACCATATCATAAAAATTAATTCTCATTTCTTTTTTTATAAATATAAAAAAGTTCAGACAGTTCGGTTAACAATGAGCATGTTCATAATTTTGATGGAACCTAACCTAGAGGGAGAGAAGTATATGCTCTTTGGATTCTCCATTTACTCGTGAAGGCTTGTGTACATGAGATTTGGTTTGTGTCAGAACTGTTTTTGTTAAGTGAAGAATATACTGCTTTTGTTAAGTGATGAATATAATAGCAGCTTGAAGAAGTTTGATGGTCAAATATTGTTTAAACGAAGTCAAAAGCAAGTAAGAGAACTCAAATGTGATTCAGAAGACTCTAAAACTGATTGTGTGTGTGTGTGTGTTTGTGTGAGTATGTGGGGGGCTGGGGGGGACAAGGACTGTGAAATCCCACTACATTCCTCACAGCCACCAATCAGATTCAAGGCCATAGACGTTTAAATGTGTTGGGTTATACAGCAAGCAAAGAGGGAGAGCAAGAAAAAGAAAGGAAGTAAAATAGAGAATGATTTAGGAAACAATTTAAGTGACACAGTGAAAAGCATTGTGGAAAGGGTAGGTCTAGAACTTTGGCCTTGGAGAGGTGGGGGCCAAATGCAACCAACTAGCCTGTTCATGGTAAAGACAGTTTCCTGTGGGCTAAAGAAAAAGCACCATGTAAAGGGTGCTGCAGTGGCACAGTAATTTGGTTGCATGGTGAAAGGTGGATATTGTTTTTAAGGAGCAGTTTATTGTAATGTCCCTGTTTGCATATACATGCTGCACATGCTTAATCATCACAAATAATCCTTATAATTTTGCAGCCTTTAACAAATGAGTACAGTACATTTCAGTTTTGCTAACTGTGCAATAGCAAAGTCTGTTAGCAAAAAAAAGCATGCTACTGGAAATATTTTTTTTCTCTAGGGGCAAAATGTGTGTGTAGAAGTCCTGTAAGGGAGCCAGGGAAGAGGTGATGAGGGAGCAAGAGAGCAGGAGGTCTTTAGAGGAGCAGATAGGACAGTTTGGGGATATTTTGAGATGAGGTTGGTGATGTAGTTTGGAGCAGAGTTATAGATGACATTGCATGTTATTGTTACTATTTTTATTTTATTGAACAGGCAAGTGGGAGCCAGTGCAGAGATTGCCAGAGAGGTGTGTCAGACACTGAATGGTTGGTAAAGTGGAAGAGTCTGGCAGCAGCTTTCATGATAAACCGAAGGGGGAGATAGCCTGTGTAGTTGTAGACCAACAAGGAGGAAGTTGCAATAGTGGAGGCAAGAGATTACTACACTGTAATTGCTATTGTAAAAAACACACTTGCCTGGTTTTTATCTTGAGAGTCTGAGAAGATACACTTGAATTACTAGTGTAGCAAAACACCTGCCTTGTTTGTGTACAGTACTGTTTACATACTGGTCGCTGGCCAGTTTTTACCAAACCATGCCTAAGGACTATAGCTCTGATACTTTTGAAAACTTGGGTAAATGGGGATACTGCAGGGCACTTTGTGCTATGGGGTGGACAACGCACCTGTCTCTCACATTCTGCTGCTTGTAAATCACCCTGTCACATGCTCCCCCAAAGAAAACTTTAAGCATCTGTGCTGATGCATATTGTCCAGGCACCTTGCGCCGCTGTCACCATTTCAAAAAAAGCCCTGAGTCATTTCAGAGATCCCCCAAGCCACATACTAAAGCAGAAATGGAGTCGACCCAGAACCTTAAAGGAGAACTATGAGGTGAGTGCTTTTCACTCGCCTCATAGTTCTAGCCGACCTGTGACAATGAGACTGTCACAGGTCGGCTCAGTAGATCGGGAGGTGAGCGAACACATACCGGCATTCGCTCAGCTCTCGATCCTGTCACGGCTCTCTGCCGTGACAGGGGAGGGGCTGGATTCTCCCCTCCCCGCTCCGATCCGCCAGCGATGACTGGCGGAACAGACGGGGGAGGGTGCGGGTACAGCTGGCTCTGCCTCTAGATAGGCAGAGCCAGCTGTCAGTCATGCAGCACAATTGTCGGGATCCGCTTCAGCTGCGGCGTCTCAGTATACCGCAAGCTACAGCTCGGGGTATACTGAGCCTAGGGTGACGGGAGGACGCTAGTTTGTGTCCTCCCAATACCCTAAGGAGAACTATGGGGAAAAGCCTTAACCCCATAGTTCTCCTTTAATCTCTTATTAACTGATCAGGCTGACAAGCAGATTTGATGTACTAAAAATACCTTTTAGCTAAAAGGAAATAAACAAGACTCTTTATTAGCATGGTGACTGCGGAAAATTGACTTTATGCAGAAACCCTTCTGCCTTAAGCTCAACAGAAACACCTACTTAAGTAGCCCGACTAAAATTGCCCAAGAGTTTTAATAACAACTTTCCAAACTTTACACTGATAATCACCCTATCCCTCGGAACAAATGATAGCTCAAGTTAACCTGCCAACCATCTCAGAGCCATTCTGAGACACCCTGCACAGCCCCATTACCAACCATGAACTCATTCACATGATTAAATCCATTAATATGCATCCCAGCCTTGATGGCTTCTCAGCCATTTACTACAAAAGTTCTCAGAACAGCAAACTGCTGACCAATGCCCTGAATAGCCTGTTTAAAAACACAGATTTTATCAGGTATCCTTAGAGACATGTATAAGGATGATACCTAAGCCTATCACAGCTGACTCCAGCTGGTCTAACTATAGACCCAATTCTGTGCCTAATGTGGACATTACAATTCATGCAAAAGTCCAGGCAACCAGGCTCAATACCCTGTTTCCCCGAAAATAAGACCTACCCCAAAAGTAAGACCTAGCACTATTTTTCAAGATTCCTCTAATATAAGACCTACCCCGAAAATAAGACCTAGTTTGGTGGTAGCATGTGAGGGGGAACTTGCAGGAGAGATGGTATCAGCCTGCAGGGACATACTGTATTAAGTGGATGACAGGGGACTCTCTCCAGACAGCACAGTGACAGGAAGCACTCCAGTACCATACTTCACCAACTGCTGTCCCCCTGAAGGCACTTCACCGCTCTGTCCACTGTCTGATGTCCCCACTGCTGCACCGCTGGTACCACTGTCCCTGGTGGCAAAGGAAGCCGGCGCTGTTGAAACCAAGGCTGCGGCGGAGGGAGCAGAGCCACATTAGCCGATATTCCTCTATAGCCCCAGTTACTGGGACAGGCGGAGTGATACCAGATAACTTTGGATTGTTGTACATGAATAACTTTAGATTGTTGTACATTTTGTTGCACATAAAAAAAAAATAAGACATCCCCTGAAAATAAGACCTAGTGTAGTTTTTGGGGGCAAAAAAAATATAAGACAGTGTCTTATTTTCGGGGAAACACGGTATCAGAATATGCTCTTAAATATACAAGGACCAGGCAGACTTTATGCCGTTGCACTAAGCTGGTGATAACATAAAAAATTGGACTTCAGCCCTCATCCATATATTCCTCCCCGAGGGCCTATATCAAATTTGTGGACTTCAAATCTGCCTATTTTAATATCTCAATGGGGAGAAGGCAAGGATGTCCATCAAAGGCATTACTATATTTTACCACCATCGACTGCACACCAACTTCAAGTCTCTTTTGCCTACCACTGGGAACCTATGAAGCTCCTACTAGCTCCTACCCAACGCTCTATGTTGGAAAATTAGCCACCCTTCTCACAATAGCTGCTATAAAAATATCTATGACTAGTCCTGCCTTTTAATGTTCCTTCTCGCATTCTTCAAATCCTCAATGTCAAATTAATCGACATTGAGGATTAAAAACCTAAACTGTCCTCTCACACCTTGCTCAAAGCCAGGACACATTAGCAAATTAACATGGCACAACTTCTTTTGTAAGTCGGATTGGAAGCAACCAACTGTGACCCCTTGGCGATCTCCATTCTCTTCTGGATACTTTCGAAGGACAGAAAGCGCCTATGGAAATCAGTCACTGCCCATTAACTTATGGTCTGGGATGGAGTAGAGTATCAGAAGGTTTACTCTCTCCCCATCTCACACTTCTTTTCTTCCTTAAAAATTGTTCCTTTCCCCCTGGATTCACCCCACCCTGGGGCTCTTTAAGCATTGGTCATCGTCATACCTTATCCATCTCCATACGTTTGTTACATCTAACAGCCCCAAACCCTTTCTAAGCTTCAGCGATGACCATAAATTACTACATACCAAAATATTTAGATACCTCCAGGTACTTTTTTTCTTCAGGCTATCTTATACCCCTTTGCCCAACATCAATTCACTGCATACAAGCAGTGTTGCAAATATGATCTTCATTCACCTGGTTTAATCTCTTTTATCTACCTACCTAACCACTACTTTGCTAATCCCCCCCACCACACACACACACACACACACACACACACAGACTCAATTATCAACATAAATGTGAATCTGAATTTGAATCCTTGCTGGCAGAGGAAGATTGGACACAAATTTGGCTCATCATAAAGGCCTGCTCCTAAGCCATTTTGGTCAGCTTTGTGCCAAATTGCCCCCCGCCTGTTTTTTAAGGTGGAATTAAGAATGATGCATTTCTCCACCATCGCCATCTGGTGGACCTGCCCTATGGTGCAGAGACTCTGGGCCAAAGTGTACCGAATAATTTACATGCTATAGGACTGCCATTTACATAATAATCCCTATGAAGCTCTGTTGAACCACAAACCTGACATTGACAAATGAACCTTGAAATTCCTCCACCACTTGTTCATGTCTACAAAACAAATGACAGCAAAGGCCTGGAAGACAAAAGCACTACAATCTGTCACAGACTGTCACAAACCATGGTCTTAAATGGTACACCGAAGACAGCGTGTTCTCCAAATAGCCAAGGGGAGAGGAGGGCAGAGAAATTACACTAGTGCTACCATGTATGAGAGCCACAGCTCTCATATCCACAGTGGGCTGAAAGTACAGTAGGAGCTTTATTATCCAGCATGAAAAAAAATGCAAATGTTAAAAGACAAAGCAGCTATACAGCCATGGCATACACCTCAGCAGAGGTAATTATTTTTATTTTATTTAAAAAGTAAATGATAAACCTCAAACTCACTAAAGGAAGAAGCTCTAGAGCTTGCTTAAATAGGAAATACTCATTTACAGGAAAAGAATGTAAGGAGACAACCTCTTTAACAGCCCTCAAGGCTTGTTCACACAGTGGGGCTGCACTGGAAGCCTTTCCTAGCGCAGTCCCAATAAAAAAACAAGTCAAGTTGCCATATTTATAATCAACCCAGTTCACACCATTGTGCTGAGGTAATGTGCGCTTCCTTTTATTCAGCGCAGCATGTTGTGACACATTATAGCCTCATAGCACCGTGCTGTGACTGTTAGAACTGAATCAAATGCCAGTTGTGACATTTCATTAAAGATCTAGCAAAAAAAGTAAACAGTGTGATGCTGGACCGTCACATGTTTCTCTTATGGCACACCTGCGGCAGTGCGTGCAGTGCGTCTTGATGCGTCTTGATGGCGTAAATAAGCCCTTATACATATCACTTTACAAATACTGGATAACAATAATTGTTCCCTATTTTTGTATCCTAGAATGACAATTGTGTTTAATCTGCTTCAATCTGTTTTCTGCTGACAGTTGTTTTTTTCTGTAGTTTCCTTCTTGTTTCCAAGATCTTGGAGATTTTAAGATTACTGAGTAAAATTTTGTTATTCTGTTACGCCACAATAAATTCCTGAACTTCATCCCTAGTGTTATCCCATTGGACTAGTACATGCTGCAGAAATCTAATACAAAGCAAAATGTTGCATGTGAACTTAGCTTAAGAGACATTGGAAATAAATCAAGAGTATGTAAGCAAAATAATGAAATTGCAGTGTATATATTACAGTAACACAGCGACGCAGCTCTGTTCTGTCCATTAAACAAAAAGCTTTGCTCCCGTCCACAGCTTCTAGTGCAATAGGCAGCCAGTAATCTGTCCCTTGCAATTAAACCGTGACTGTAGTGTTCTGAATACCCATAAAGCAACTTAAGGAATGCTTATTATATCAACATAGGGGTTTATGGAAAGAGAAGAGTCCCTTGGTACAAATTCCACTCAGCCTACTATGTGCTGGCTGACCAAAGACTAACCATGGAATGGACAATTCGTCAAAAGATTCAAAGAAAGGGAAAATTAGAGCAGGACAACACAGAGAGAAACACAAAGAGGTAAAACTACAATGGCACCTCCTCCACATTACTAAAGATTTCAGAACAGTGAAAAAAATTAAAGTGCATATAAAAACTACAAAAATTCTGCAATAATAGCATCCCCTCTCCCCCCTGTACCCCCCTGTACCGCAACACACAGTGCAGCGGTACAACTTACTTTTATTAAATAACTGAGACTGGCTACAGATTGAGGGCTACCCACAAAGCTGCTGTCATGTGGTGGATGTTGGGATCATCTCGTTATTTCCCACAGACGTGCACTTGTGTGGGAAGCCAGCCGCAGCACTCTAAATGATGCTATCAATGGAAAAAAAGGAAATTTTGGAAGCATTAAAGTGACACTAAACTCAGGAGTTAAATCTTGAAAGTACATTTAAGTACCTTAACTATTAAGAAATATGTACCTTATTTGTATATCACTCAGCTGTAGATCCTCAAATCATCTCTAAATTGGTGCTGGCACTGCCCTTCCTTCTGGAGGGTGGCTACTTTTGTTCCCCATGGTCCCTGTGTGTGTTGTAAAGTAGCCACTGCTCCAGGTTCGCTCCCCTGATGGGCTACAATCTAATGTTTACTTTGCTAACTTTTATTGAGATTGTAGTCTGATGAATTCAGAGATGATTTGAGGGTCTATAGCTGAGTGATACACAAATAAGATACACTTTTGTTAATAGGGTACTGGAATGCATTTTTAAGAATTAACTCCTGAGTTTAGTGTCACTTTAAAGAGTATGTAAACTCTAACAATGAAGTTCTCTTTTTTGCTGCTGTTGGTCTATTTAATACACCATCAGAAGTGTTTTGTTATATCTGTTTGATAACTGCAACAAAATACCTGTTGATCAATCAGAAGTTAACCTCCCTGGCGGTATTCCCGAGTGTGGCTCAGGGTTAATTTTCAGTACCAAGAGCAGTAACCCCGAGCCACACTCGGTATTTGCCATGAAAAACAATGTACTGCTTTGGCATGCTAAAATCCTGCATAATCAGACCGCCAGTGAGGTTAAGAGATGTCCTATGTCCAGTGCACACTTCCTGTGTTATCTCAAGGAGAATAATTAGCCCTCCTAGTCCTTATCTTGGGACTACAGAATGATTAGCTGGGAGAGTTGGTGGGTCTGAGTAGTTTGGCAAGGAAGGCTAGGCAGTCCACAACACTCAGTCCACAAAAAAGCTGTGTGTTGTTAGCCCACAATAGGACTTAAGAGCTGGGTGGATTTCTGGCAGATCAACAAGTAAAGATCAACAAGTAAAGTCTTCTTTACATGCAGGATCTCTAGGTGGATAAAACCTGGTGACTGTGCTTGTATTGCAGAGGTGTACTACATATGGTTCTTTTTTGCCCTGACATACACTTAAAAAAACAAGGGATTTGTGATCACTTAATTTGTTTTTTTTTTAAACTTAAAGCATAACTCAAAGGTAATTATTTTTTATTAAAAACCCTCCAGGATCACCGCACTTTCTTTGCTATTTACACTTTCCTTGATGCCAGGAAGTATAGCTTTTGTTATCGCTCAGGAGCTGTGACTATGAGAGCTGTGGCTCTCATACACAGACGTCATTAAGTTGTTTATCCCACCCCCCACCCCTCCAGTTCATTCACAGAATTACTTGTATCCTGTAAGCTATTCAGAAAATACTGTGACTGGGCAATGGGAGAGTAGGGGGTAAATACATTTCAGCATGACTTCAGTGAATGAGAGCCACAGCCCTTATAGAGGCAATTCCAGGATAGCACTGAACTTATGATATCTGATGAGATGTTCTGGGGTTGATACTAACTAAATACAAACTGTTTGCTTAGTGCTTAGTAAATAAGGTGAAGCTATGTTCACTTTATTCATCCAGCCACTTACAGGCAAAAATCTAGTTTTTTTTTCATTTCCCTCGTAGATTATTGGGCATGCAATAAACCCCAGCTCAACTTATCTACTAAGATAAGTGAAGATTCACTTTGCTAAGTGAACAATCCCTATTCTTTTAGTAAAGTAATGGCATTATGTAGCATTAGTATACTTTCAGAGTTATTTTCAGAGTTAATTAACCAAAAATATTGTAAATGTAATTTTCAGACAATATTTGCCCCATATAGTTCATGATTGTATTTTTTATGTTGAAATGTGCCTAATCTCCCTTGGGTGGAGATCTGTATCTCGGGCAGTAAAAACGATTTCTCTGCAGAGCAACTGCTGAATTTATTGGATAAGCCAAATAAACAGTCTACTGG
Organism: Nanorana parkeri; assembly: GCF_000935625.1. Classification (NCBI taxonomy): domain Eukaryota; kingdom Metazoa; phylum Chordata; class Amphibia; order Anura; family Dicroglossidae; genus Nanorana; species Nanorana parkeri. The sequence continues at coordinate 866,296 of NW_017306977.1, read as the reverse complement.
TTTCAGTAAATCTGAGCAGATTGATAGACTTCCACTGAGAGAAGAGAACAGTAAAAGGCAATTGCTGTGCTGCACTGTATGCACAGTCTGTATGGTGATGATAAAATAAGGCTGCCACTTTAATACTGGCATTCGGCTATTCTCTCACTGCTGTTCGTGATCTTTCAGAATAGCCCGAACAGCAGTGAGAAGCCTGCCGGAGGTTCTGCTCAGCCGATCCAGATGTTGGATCGGCTAAGTCGAACTCCTTCTGCACTTCGGGTCAGCCGAACATGCTGAGCATGTTCGGCTGATCCGAAGCCACACGAAGCAAGCCGATGTACGGCTGATTTCAGCCGATATACGGCTGAAATCAGCCGTACCAGCCTGAAGTGAATAGCCGAACAGTGTTCGGCTCACTTCACTTCTGATCGGTCATTCACTCGGCTGCCCTCGGCAGCTTTGTGAATAGACCCCATAGTCATACTTACCCATAGAAATGTTTTAAAGTATAACTTTTTTTTTAGATTTACATGAAGTGGTGAAGGGTTAAAAGGACCATAATGCTTTTATTGCTTTCTGTGTCTTGTTAGGATGATGCACTGTGTCTCATTGTCAACACCAATGTCAAAGTGAGAGTAAATCCAAAATTTTGAGATGCCACCAGAAAAGCAAAAGAGGGAAAATCTTCCAATGGGGACACTTGTTCACATGATAACTTTCTAGAACAGCATTTCCTTCAGATTGGAAAGACCTTGTCACTGCCTCTTGAATTTACAGGAAAGAAAGAAAAGGGAAATCTCCCTAATGAGACACAAGTTGCAAAAAATAAACCGATCGTAGTTTTGCCCTCACCCTACTCTATCCAAAATGGGGGAAAAAAGTTATGGTGTTAGATATACTTTACATATTAACACACATTGATAAGGTTATTTACATTAAACTGATTGCAATCACAGTTCATTGACTTTACATAATTAATTTAGTAAGTGTAATTTATTCTTAGTGACTTTTTAATGCTTTACACACCATCTCTTATACTGGACTACCATTTTAGTGTTGTCATTCCAGCATCTAATTAATACTATGGCCACTGTTTCAACTGGTGTTTCTATTGTTTGCCATTGAAGCCCGTGTTCCTACACTTGTCCTATAAACATATTATGAAGGGACAGCCTTCTGTAACTTGTGTGTCACACCATTACACCTGAGCTAAGGAGAATATAACTGAATGGAGGATCCCTTTGACATTTCAGCAAAGTATAAACAAAAAAAAGGTTAGCCGCGGCTTGTGTTGTCGACACACAATGGATACCAGTTCATACGCATCAGTGGGCTGTTTTAGCGTAGGGACTGGTGTGAATGAGCTCTTAGGTGGACAAGGAGTTTTAATGGGCTTTAAAGGAGAACTATTGGGGGGTGCGAAATGCACTCATCCCCGTAGTTAGAGCCAGCATGTGGCACTGCAGCTGTCACACGTCGGCTCTTTAGCTCAAGAACTGAGCGATTCAAACCTCTGATCGCTCAGCTCACGGCTTCTACCTACAGAGAGTGGTGACTGTCAGTCACCTCCCCCCTGTAAGAGCTCCCCCCTCTCCTCTTTCTAAACCTCCAGTGTTCATTGGAGGGCTAGGCGGTGAGTGGGCAGGCACATCTGGCTGTGGCTCTAGATGGGCAGCTGGGAGGATCTCAACAATATTGATGTGATCCTTCCTGGCTGCAGCTCGGTTCAGTTTAGGTCATAAGAGTACATTAGTAAATTTATTCCTGTGACCCAAAAGAGAACTAAAGCCAAAAAAAGTGTGGCTTTAGTTCTCTTTTAAGTAGGTTACAAACAAATGAAAGCCTAACTCCAGCCAACACTTTTTACACAGGCACAAGTTCTTTTTTCTTTTGGAAAAATAGGTTTAGATCAAACTGTTGGTGCTATACCAATCCTGTATAATAGTAATAATAGATCATATGAATAAGTGCTGACCATTGTAAGCACACTCAGCAGTGTTATGTGGGTTTTCCCAAGCCGTGTAACTGTCACTTTTGCTGGACAGCTTGGGCTGCATTTATATATGGCAAAAAATATGAATCCAGGCATATTAGGAAAAAAGGAATTCACATGCTGAATCACTAAAAACTATCATTACAGATGCTAGCCACATACAATTACAATAGTGTTATTGGTGGTCTATAGTGATCATTTACGAAAAACCCTTCAAGCAGATGTAAACGCTAGTTTGCTAAAGGAATGTGTATCATAAGCTGCCATTTTTGTAAAATACTAGTTTTATTCTTTTTTCACCCTTTTCTGCATCTCAAGGCTACTGATCACCTACAGCCTCATTGCAGGCACTTCCTGTCTACATACGTGCACTCCAGAGATGACTGATTGGCATTTGGCTTTCATGATGGTTACAATAGTGGCCCATGCCTGCATAATGTCTATGGAAATGGCCACTTGTAGTCAATCGGAAGCTCATGTGGCAGGGCAATGATGAAGGAGCACAGTTGGGAGACAGGGACCAAACTTGGTCAACCTATTACAAGACATGTCTGACCAAATACCCTCATTGCAGGATCACCAGGTATTATTATCATGAAAGCTTTACTCACCACCCTTCCAGTGATATGTAGTCCATGAGCTCTCTCGCAGGTGCCAACATCTTTGCCCAGTTTCCTTCCAGGTTCAGAATTTTGAGCCATCTAGATTTGCCATGGCAGAAGAATATAACTCCCACACAGTTCAGCATATACTGAAATTGTACACTGAGATACACATGTCCATTTCAGAAATATTGAGTACAAGAACCCTTTATTGCAAAAGACATGGGGGTTTATTTACTAAAGGTAAATAGATTGTTCACTTTGCAAGGAAATTTTCTCTTAGTTTAGTCAATGCGATGAAGCTCTGCTGACTTCCATCATCCAATCATGTTCAGGCAAAAATACTGTTTTTTAAAATATTTTCCTTGGTCATGATTGGCAAAGTGAGTTTTCACCACTAAGCTAAGGGAAAATCCCCTCACAACGTGCAAATTCCCCTGCAAAGTCAGCTTACATCAATATGTGAAAGTTTAGGTCACATGCACACAGGTGGTAAAAAAACCCGCAATAAATAAACAATTATTTGAGAGAGAAAAAAAAAAACCCGCAATGCACAGCATTTTTTTGTTTATGGATCTGAATGCAGTTGTATTTTATTAACAGAGACATGCACACGGGTACGTAAACTTGCGATGCATCCAGACCCGTAACACAAAATTGAAAAATCTGCGTCTGAGGACATACATTTTATGTACGTATGCATGCTAATGCATATATTAACGTATGTGTAAGAAAGTGCAAGCAAAAAAATTCCACTGAAGGGAACAGTAATTTTACTAATTTATGGATCTTCACACCATCTGCACTCAGGCTGCACTGCTTGTTTTCCAGTGCACCCTGAACACAAGACAAGGTAATTTGCCTTGTCATGGGTGGTGACAGTTCACACCACTGCATTGCAGAGGTGACAGTTCACACTACTGCATTCGGTCGCATGCTCTTAAAAAAGTACAACATGCAGTTCTTTTTTTAAGCGCACCGCAGTGAGATGCGGTACAACCATATTGCACCACAATGAGCCTATAGAGCTTAATGCAGGGCTTAACAAGTCCCAGGAGCCAAGTATCCTACGCTTCTTAAAAATTACAGCTGGCTCCCAACTTTTCAGCTTTTTTCTAGCTGTGGTCAATGGTAATGGCTCTTAAAAAACCCTGCTGGCTCCTGAATTGGACAGACTGACTATTGAATTCTATATTAATTCGTCCATCCCTGACTTAATGAAATGTCACTTGTGACATTTCAATAATGTTCAAACAAATAAAAAAAGTGCAATGGGGCTTTACTGAGCACATCAGCATTATCCGTGCACGCGCATTCCAGCAGCCATGCAGTTGCGTGCAGCTGCTAGTGTGAACAAGCCCTAAAGCATACATGTAACATACATGTAACATACATGTTTATGTGTGTAAACACAATCATTTTGCTGATCATTTTTTGGCCAGAAACAAAATTGTGTATATGATCAGTACTTTTTTTAATTTGTACCACCTTATGCATGTAGCCTTATATGAGCTTTCAGTGATTCGGTTCACATCTAGTTGATGAGCTCCCTTTGCAGCCATCCATGGGTTAAACAAATGATAGACATCTATCTCCCAATAACACTTAACAATGTGATGCAGAAGGTGATACCTTGTATATCTCAGTGAACAGAAGGATCAAAATGGTTCTTGCTGCACTTGTGTTCACACCAGGACACATGTCCCCAGATAATGACTGCAAGAGACGCTGCTCCATCCCTGGTGCTGATTAACAGCATCCTGAGAGGTGTCAGCTGCATCCCTCTCCTGATTGGCTGGCCTGACCCCGCCCCCCGCGGCTGAGGCTCGAGGTGCTGCCCCGCAGTGGCCTTCACTTTCCACCTCGAGGCTGTGTGCTGCCTCCTCATCTGCTACCTGTGACAAGCAATCACACTCATCCCACCATTGTCACCATCACCTAATCCCATTAGCACACCTGAAATAATAGCCTGAGCGACAAATGTCTTCTCCCTTCCTACAATGGCGTGACAATTGCTATTATAATGCCTTGGCTTGTTAGGTATTTTCATTAGGATGAGAAAGTCCCTCTGACATCCAGACAGAGACAACAGATTGTCTTGTGTAAATGACTGAGAAAAATATATATACAGTACACACTCTCTGATCCAGACCTTCCAATAACCTTCTCACCCTAGCCCATGGAAAAGTTTAGAGAACCATAACAACTGTTGTGCTATTTATTTCCACTGTGATTCAATACGATGGGCAGTTTAAAGTTTTCCTCTTCTATCTGATACAAACAGCATACATATTAATATATCTGATACTCAAGCTGATTTTGCGTTGACATTTTGTAAAAATAATTTACAAAAATGAAAAGAAACAACATACATAACTCCAAACAATATAATATAATCATGAAAAGCTCAATAAAACCATAATAAAAGATGCAAGCATTAAATGCAATTCGATGTTTAATTTATTCTAAATAAAAGTCATTACTGTATAGTAAACTATAGGAAGAGATGTTACATTTAAGAACAATTTAAAGTTTTATTTATTTTAAATGAAAGTCATTACTGTATAGTAAACTATAGGAAAATATGTTAAATGTAGGATCAAGTTAAGGTTTTATTTATTCTAAATAAAAGTAATTACTGTATAGTAAACTATAGGGAGAGATGTTAAATTTAAGTACAAGTAAAGGTTTTATTTATTATTTAAAAAACGAAAGTCATTACAGTATAATAAACTATAGGAAGATATGTTACATTTGAAAACAATTTAAAGTTTTATTTATTCTAAATAAAAGTCATTACTGTATAGTACATTATTGAAAGAGATGTTACATTTAAAAAAAAAAAGGTTTTATTTATTATAAAAAAAAGTAATTACTGTAAAGTACATTATAGGAAGAGATGTTACATTTAAGAACAATTTAAAGTTTATTTATTATAAAATAAAAAGACATTACACAGTGATAGTAATTTACTGTGTA
>NW_017306977.1:857770-860699 GCF_000935625.1 Nanorana parkeri | reverse complement strand
TAGGCGCTGTATACTGACAGAGAGAAAGAATCTCCTTATTCATAACAAGCTGCTGGCGATTGTATTTTTAAAGATTTACAATCAGGGGGTGATTGCACATAAAGCACACACTGCAGATTCAGAGGAGATTACAACTTGTTGGTGGAAGGCTGGCTGCTTGACAGGCACTATGCCACAAGGGAGAGAGTGAAAACCATCATTTTTTTTAATGATCTAATAACAGAAAGGACTTGCCTGAATTACCTGACTAGGTGGCAAAACTAACAGGCCTGCAGTGAGAATGGTCAATACATTGAGAATAATTCACGTTTTAGCAGTATTTGGAGAAAGAGAAACAAAACAAAAGTAATTTAAATAGTTTAAACAAATATACAATGGGGAAGGGGGGGGGGGGTTATCAAAACTGGAGCAGGCATAGTCTGGAGCAGTTGCCCATAGCAACCAATCGCCTTCTTTCTTTAGTTTGCTAAATTGAGATTTAAAAATGAGAGAGAGAAGCTGATTGGTTGCCATGCAAATCTGTTCCAGATTTTGTCTGCTCCAGTTTTTATAAATTCCCCCCAATGTGATAAAGTCAACTTATTTACTAAAAAAGACATCCTATGGGAGTGGATACAAAGTACAACGTTTTGCTTTTTTTACTTTCGTTGTATTAAAGCGAGCATTATTCTGGATACTGTGATATTATACAATGTAGCAAGTCAATAATTAGGAAGGTTCAGCATATAGTTACATGGTCGGTGAGGTTGAATAAAGAGACAGGTCAATCAAGTTCAACCTTTGTGTGTGCTGTCAAAGAACTAATTTAGATTTCCCTAATGAAAATGACTGAATCACACTGAAATCAAACAACATTTGAAGCGTCAATTAATTAGCATCATTGTGCAGCTAAGTATTGTCTATCTATCAGCTCTCCATGTCTGCATCTATCATTTTATATATACTGTATCCATGTGGGCTGATTTACTGAATGAGATAGAATTCTTTACACATTACATTGTGTAAATATGTTTTTCAATTATTCAATCTCGTGCAGATAAAATAAATGTCCAGGATTTTGCTGTTCACACGACTGGACAATTAAAGTGAATATTCGCACAATTTATCGTATGAACATTCTCAAGTCTTTGCTTATGAGATATATATATATGCATTTGACAGGTGTCTAGGTGAGTTTTCATAGCTGATTTGGCATTTGAAAGGTTAATGGAGGTTTGTCCATGAAACCCGGACATTTCTGTTTTGTGAATATGAAAGTTGATTGTTTTGGAATAGTTTGTTGCTTGCACAAGGAGTCCAGCTACTGTATATATATATATATATATCTTGTGACATGGAATAGTTCCTGACCCCCAGTGAGTTTCCCCAGCTACAAAAGTCGCTGTGCATTTAGAAGTCTCTGCATGACATTGTGGTGCCGGGGGTAAACGTTGACAGTATGTGATTTATTTATTGTGAAAATGATATGCCTGCATTTGCCTTATCCATGTTAATGATCTTTGCGATGTGTTTGTTTGTTTCCATGATTTTCTAGTGCTCTCAAATGACACTTGAACATAATCAGCGGTTCTTGTTAAATCCATCAAAATCTAGTTGTCGTTGAACAGTGCTTAGGAAACAAAATATGGTAATTAACTAGCAATTTATGAAGACCTAAAATCTAATTATAAAGAAACGTTGAATGAGTATTTAAATATATTTTGCATGGGATATAATTATAATATTTTGTTGCGAGCGTTTACTTCTATCTCGTTTTATTGATAGGATGCAGTTCCCCCACATTTCCGCTAGACGGCGCAAAAGATCAAGTCAACATGTCAAATAAACCTTCTGCGTTGACTTGCTTGAGCCAGGACTTGCTGCCTTATCTCTCCAAACCTAACACTTTGCCTTCACTGTGCCTTTATGGTATTGTTGAGTAAATTTAATATGTGACTAATGTTTCAAAGGCAATGGAGCCTGTAAATAATTTGCATGAAGCAAATCCCATTCTGCAGTTCGGTAAATTGAATTTATAACAAAGCAAAGCTAAATAAAATATATCTTCTACCTTTGTTAATTAAAGTTTTGCCATACATGTTATTTCAACACGCCCGGCATCATAGCCATGCCAAGCCTGCAATACACATGATATAGCGCTTCATTACTTCTTAGATTGCTTTATATTGTACAGCCCAGGAGTCACTTGGAGAAGGGAGGGGGACACTCTGCGTTTTCTATCTCCAGCGATGTCACTTCATGCAAATAGAATTACAAAATCGTATATTTTTAGGGTTGTAAATAAATGATGAATTGTGCCGGGCGCTGATTGTATTAATAAAGGCACGCTATTGCATGGCATGGCTATGCAAATGGTATCATTAACATACAAGGGATCTGGGGAATTTATTTATTCATTTTTTTTAATTTATGGGGTGTGTGTGTGAGATGTAAATAAAGAGCTATAAAAGGGGGAGAAAATAAATAAATATATATGTGTGTGAGTGTAATCTGACAGATTGTATTGTACATATTGTAAAACTTTTAGCGTGCTAAGAGAGAAAAGGGGAGATAGATAGAAAGAGAGAGAGAGAGAGAGAGAGAGAGAGAGAGAGAGTCAGTAGAGAGAGCAAGGAGAGACAGCAAATAGAGAGAGCGAGGAGAGAGAGAGAGAGAGAGAGAGAGAGAGAGAGAGGGAGAGAATAAAGAGAGGGAAAAAGGGAGAGGGAGATAAAGGGAAAGAGGGAAAGAAGGAGAAAAAGAGAGAAAGAGAGGGAGATAGATAGATAGAAACAGAGAGAAAGAGAAAAGAAAGAAAAGGAGAAAGAGAGAGAGATGATAAATGGAGAGATAGATAAATAGAAAGATAGATAGATAAATAGATGATAGATAGATAGATAGATAGATAGATAGATAGATAGATAGATAGATAGATAGATAGATAGATAGA
>NW_017306977.1:854767-857716 GCF_000935625.1 Nanorana parkeri | reverse complement strand
GTATATATTTTTATATATATATATACATATTATTATATGAATATATAAATGTATCTCTATGTAGGTATGCACTAAGCTCCCAGTAAAGGAATAGTTCGTTAGATATTACACCGCAGACAATGTATCCCTTATCGATGTATTATTTATTTATTGGGAATTGTCTGGGATTGGTGGAGTGCTGACTCGGCGTTCCCCGGGTTAACCCTTCGCTGGGCGGCGCTCTGCTGACCTCTAGCTGACTCGTGAACCGGACCAGGCGCCTTTTGTTTCCTGAAGCAGAATCCGGTAAACAATCCCCAGCACTGAGTCCAGGCCAGCACAGTCCACGAGAGCTTCTAATTCCCTTCTCCTAATCCTCCCCTGTCAGTCTGCCGTTGCTCTCTCCCAGTGTCTCCCCACACACACAAAACACACAACAACAAAAGTCAACTTCATCCTGGTGTGCAATGGAGCCCCTGAGTGTCCTCCCAGCTATCCCTACACATCCTTATCACAAACATTCCTGCTTTATCTATCAATTACACTCCCATATCTGCTTTTTATTTCACTATCTTCTTTTTTTTCTCTTCCCCTTTCCACTTACCTTCCCTTTTCTTGTACTTTCTCATGGAGGATATTTAGATAAATACTTCCCAGGGCACTAATGGCAGTTGAAGTCATAATGAGGATCACTGATACACTGCGGGCACGTTCAATTGATCTGGATGCTGCTTTTAGTTTTTTTTTAGGGTCACTTTGATAAGGTGGAAGTTGTAACAATCATTTGCTTTTATTTATTTTTTTTATATCATTTGCATTTGTATGCTAGTGGAGAACAAGTAACTAAGTAGAAAAGAAACATAAACAGGGAAAAGTTAATAGCAGTGTAAAGAAGTGACATTGAATCAAATGTTTGAAAACATTTCTTTTTTTTTCTTTGTCTTTTTTTTTTTTTTGTAGTTTGTGTTTTTCTTTACTTTTCACGCTTAGCAGATGATGAATTGCTGCCTAGTTAGCTGCTTTTATGGTCCATATATTAGAGCAGAGTGTCAGGACTGCGAGTCTAGCTAAGCCTGGGACTAAACTGTTTGCCAGCTGTAAAACTCTTTATCCTGCATTAGCTTTGGACAAATACCGCTCGCTACTGTTCTGCCCATCACTGACCAGTCTCAGGCCCTTCCCGTGAAGTGTCTGGATAGTTTGGTCTTCCTACAAGTGCCCCTCCATGTAGTGCAGGCTGCCTACAGTTCTAAAATGTCATGACCTCTAAAGCCCCATTGTGAGCAATATACACTGATTGTACCCTGAATGGACCGCCTGTTGGTGTTTGCATCAGCCAGATGCCACAGATTGCAGTGCAGCTTGGGCAGAGCTTGACCATTTCCCGGAATGGGATTTATATTTGCCTTGGGCATGGTCACAGGGACTGATTCAATGGTGGCTCCTGTGAAATATGACAGACTTCTGTATTGTGACCTCCATGCACCTGGGGAATGCACAGCCTGGACTCTTTGGGGGTCCGGTTATAAAATGCAACTTTCACATATTTTGATTAGAAAATGTGTGAATCTTTGATGAGTGAACTGAAACTTAATAAATAGACCCCTAAACTATGCAGTATACTAAACCTTTTTTTTTTAAATAGAGTAGGAAAGGGTTAAAACCTGTCATTTATTTGTCATGTGTCCTACTAGGGACAATCACCTTCACTACTACACCCACAGACCCATCAGGGAGTAATAGGCAATCTCTCCCAAGGGAAACCCCCTCTAGTTGTCACTGGAACAAGTGACCCACCTTAGAAGATGTCCTTTCTGTTCCTGTTCTAGTGACAACAATTTTGAAGATTTAAAAACCTTTCAGGGGTTGTAACCCATCAAAAAGGAAACGTTTGGGCTTTTTATGGACTTTAACCCCATCCCTGCTGGAAGGTCATGCCAAGTCACTGGGGCAGGGGGAGATTTGCGGATCAAGCTTTCCTTTTTCCCCTGCTGGATCTGACACTTTTGTTTCTCCTGGTTGAACACCTCGATGACAGCTCCTTCCTCTTCCTAAATGTAAAGCATCTAAGCGGCAGGATTCCCGGGATAAGCAAAGAGATAAGGCAGGGAGGGGTGCCTGCTTCACTCACTACTTTGGGAATTTTTTCTTTCCTTTGAGATTTTCATCTGACAGCCGGGCACAATCTATGGGCTATGAGAGGTCCCAGACACACTTTGGAAGTGGGGGAGGGGGACTCCTTCATTGCTGGAGTCACAAAGGAAATGTGATCTGTGTGCACTCTTTGCTGGCCGGGGTTAATTTCTGGTTGCCTCAGCAGACAAGGTAGAGGGGGCAATGATCACTGCTACACGAGCCTTAATGTATGACCCGAGGCCGGTGCTTAGATCGCTGCTGCTGCTAATGATGATGATGGGCTCTCCGAGGAAGAAAACTCTCCTCTTCCTCCGGTGAAGTCTCGGTCACTCCCCGCAGATCCGAGCGCCCCGCTGATCGATTATTTGATAATTGATTCTCCCTCCGACCAATAGGAGGCCGCCTCCGCCACGCCGGCCACTGATTGGACGCGAGATTTTCTACCGCTGCCTACTGAGATTTGGGCTAGCTCACTGCGCGCCAGGCGGAGGGGGAGATTTTCTTCCGCAGCGCTGAATGAACTTCTCACTACTTCGTCCTTCCCGGTCTTGTCTGCTCTCTCTGCCTGCCATGAATGAAAAGAGTGTAAAATAAAGTCCGTCTATGGTCCGCGGCGGTCCCCGCCCTGCATACATTGTAGCCGAGGAAGGCGCAGATGGAAGAAAGTGTTACATTGTATCAAGTTGTTCCACAGCTGTAATAAAGTAGAGATGGGAATGTGAAGTGCCATGTGACGGTGAATGGACGAGGCATCCTCCAAATGCAGAGCCAGGCAGGGGGAAGCCATAGTCAGCTGCAGGCTGGGAATAGTTGCTCTTTTTTTTTTTTTTTGGA
>NW_017306977.1:853040-854690 GCF_000935625.1 Nanorana parkeri | reverse complement strand
CACCACTACTTCCGGGTTCCAGCATTCTGGTCCAAACCCAGCTCTCCGCCTGTGCAGCACACACATCACACGCGCGGCGGGGCTGGGAGCGAGCAGCATCGATCGGGGCTTCTTTAAGGCGAACTCAGACATTTCCTCTCTCTCCCCCTCTCTCCATCTCCAGTGCACACAGAGGGAGAGAGAGAGAGCTAGAGAAGAGAGAGAGAGAAGCAGGCTGCACATTGACTAAAGGAAGAAGGGAGCTGCTGAGCCTTCTGCATTTTGCATCTGGACACTATTTTCAGGGCTTCTGACCGGTGCAGATCGCCCAGTGGATCATCATTCATTCAGCACCTTTGACAAGCTTCACCTATGATTGACAGCTGAAGTGGCAGAGAGCCATGAGACTTTCGCTAGCTGGCTTCCAGGGCTACTTTTAAAAACTCATTTTGAAAAGGAAAAGAAGAAGAAGGGGGGGGTAAAAAAAAATAAAAAAAAATATTTCACTCTGGGTCTTTGGAAAGATTTCAATGCTGAATTATTTGGCTCTTTCAAGGAGCTCCAACAAGCTGAAGATTTTTTTTTTCCTTAAATAGGATATATTTCAAAGTGAAGTAGGAAGGAGTTAGGAAGGCCGATGGCTCAAAGGGTAGGTACTGGGGCTGACACATTTCTCCAACTGTGTGATTGAAACGTGGCTTGGGGTAGAGAATGACATTTTTTTTACATTTAAACTGCTTTTTTACACACACATACAGATACACATAGGGTATGCAAGAATGTATTTATTTTAAAGTTGAGTGCAAACATACATAACAACAAGACATGGATACAGTAAGTTGCTATATGTCTTTGAGTAACATAGAGGTGATAAAGGGCCACATGTGAGTTCCTGTTTAATGCACAGGGTATAGAAGCAGGGCAGAGTAGTTGTTAGAGTTTACAGTATATATGAATATTTTGCAGGATCTCTCCTCGTCATCACAGTCATCATATTTAGAAAGTTCCTAGATATAATTAACTTTTACAAGCTGACAAGTTGGGAGACACATTTCAGTGCTGGCTTATCCCTGGCAAGCCAAGAGCTCCCCATCCACACATTGAAATGTATGCTGTTGTCTAAACAGTATTGTTAAAATGTTTACTGTTGACAGCGAGCACCCAGCAAACAATCCGACTTCTCGGTGTGTTTGTATAGCCAGCCTGTGTGTGTGAATGGGAAGTCAGATCTAATCTCTCTCGGATCTGTCATTTCAAAGAAGCTCTATTCCACATCCACAAGTAATCTTAATTACTGCCATTTATTGTTAATATGTGCATATTATCAGCAGCGTTCCATTGATTAAAAGCCATTAAACTTTGCATAATATAGGAGCTCAACCACTGGGCTGTCTGGAATGGAAAGCTGGGGTCTCGCTGACACTTTAGTTGCAACCAAGTGTCAACTCCATACATTACTATTTCCTAATATCCTCATTCACTGATCATTCATTTGTCCCCACTGGAACGCTGTATAGTTGTCACCACTAATCCCTCGTTTTATGTATATGAATTATCACCAATAATGACAACCGCAGTGTACATAGGATGTGTCAGGGCGGTCAAATTATCATATCATATCATAATTATAATAAAAAAATATTTATTTAATCCACTTAAAGGGACAGTGCA
>NW_017306977.1:849112-853000 GCF_000935625.1 Nanorana parkeri | reverse complement strand
CCAATATGTATTATATTTATGTAAACACAACACACGTAAATACAAAGTAAAGTCACTCATTTATTCTCCCATTCTCTTTCACTTAAATATGTATTTATGTACATACCCAATTATAATGTATGCATGTGTTGTATTCATCACTAAATTTTATTTTTTCTATTTATACACCTATATACATATATATAAATTATGGAGAGAGAAACACATACACATATATACAGAAAATATATTTGTCTACAATTCTATGGGGTACATGCAATAAAAACCTATTCCAATAAGGTACATAAGAATACAAACTTTTTTATCATATTATTTGCCAAGTTTTATGTTTTGTAGTTTGTATAGTTTTATAACACACACACACACACACACACACACACACACACACATAAATATAGGTATATATGTGTATAATTGTATGAGGTACATGCAATATATACAAACCTACTCCTATAAGATACACAAGAATACAAACTTTTTTTTTGTAATGTTTGCCAGGTTTTAAGTTTTGTAGTTTGTACAGTTTAGTTCCATAGTCATGCACACATACAAATATAGGTATGTGTATAAATGTATGGGGTACATGCAATATATACAAACCTATTCCTATAGGGACATAAGAATACAAACTTTTTTATCATATGTGTCAAGTTTCAGGTTTTGTAGTTTGTATAGTTTAGTTCCATAGTCATGCACACACACAAATATATATATATATATAATTGTATGGGGTACATGCAATGTATATAAACATATCCCATAGAGTACATATGCACATAAACATTTCGGATCACATCACATTTGCCAACTTTTTGCAGTAAGTTTATTTCCATGCTCACACTCATCCTGGTCACTCCACTTCTACACTTGGCACAATTGGCCTAATGTGAACATTTTGGCATAAGGGTGTTGAATGGAGCAAGCCCCTTCTAAGCTTCATTTTCAGCTTGATCTGCCAACTGTTACCTCTCAGATAGTTGCAGTTGTGATTTTCATTGGTCTTCCCTGTGAACAGTCTAGGGGGATATCTAATGAAATCAAATGCTAATCCTCCAAGACGGGGCCGGAGAAAGTGAAAACATCCACAGAGCCACCATTATAGAAGCAGTTCCTTGGAGGGGATGAAGTCAGCTGGAGGCCTTACCATTTGCCCTGCCTTGCTCTTCAGTTGTCTGCTGGCTTGCTGATCGTGTTTTTTCTGTCTATCATACAGTACGACGACTTGCCCCATTACGGGGGGATGGATGGAGTAGGGATACCTAGTGCCATGTATGGGGACCCCCATGCTGCTAGATCCATGCAGCCCGTTCACCATCTGAACCACGGTCCACCTCTGCACTCCCACCAATACCCGCACACGGCCCACACCAACGCTATGCCTCCCAGCATGGGCTCTTCAGTCAATGACGCTCTGAAGAGAGATAAAGATTCCATTTATGGGTAGGTACAGCTGGCATCACATTGTACAACCAGGGTAGTAGACTACTCCAACAATACTGCACCTCTGTCTACTTTACTGTGTGTAACTCTGTACAAACGTCAGGAAACTTCCAACTTTTTCTAGCACTGCTAAACATGCTGCTCTTAGGTCTCAGTATCATTTCCCTGATGTGAAGTTAGTTTTTCATTTAACTTAAACAAAACGAGTTTTATGTAAGTGTGAATAAAATATAATACATTCACTGCATGCATATGTGTTTTATTAGACGTCTGTGCAAGTATTGCTATTACTATCATGTTTTAAATTTCGGTAGAAGCTAAACGTTCAGGGAGAAATAAAAATGTTAATCAATTGTATTATTTTTAATAACAGTAGATATAATGATAGGGGTGGTCAACACTTTGGCAGTAGTGTGAGTGGGTTGTATTATCAAGGAAAGTATATTTACGTTTATTTTATAGATATAGATATATGTATTTATTTATTATACAAAACTGAAAAGAATAAAATACATTTATTTACACACGCAAAGCTGCGGGTGCTTGAACAGCATATTCACATGCGTGTCTGCTTATGACAAGGGCTTTGCTCATTTATTTATTTTTTTGTATTTTTTAAATCGTTCTTGTCTGTTAAATAGACATGGCATTGTTGTGTTAGAGTAGCTCTATTTTTTTGCCATAGATGTCTTGAAAGGGCTTAAATAAATTAAAACAACACGCTCTGGTTAATGTGAAAACACGTGTAATCTCCCTAATTTGTCGCTTACGACTCCTAATCTTTTGTAGCCATGGAGTTTATTTAAACGCATACTTTGCAGGGCTGCTAGCCCATCTCAGTCCCCCTCTTGCCCAACCCACCTCATCTTCACCCCATAGCTCCATACAGGCAGACTGCAGTTTACGCAGGAAATGGAATAAATGACTTTAAACACTTTTAATTGAGTTAGAAGGTTAATGGAATTCCCTGTCCTCCTCCTTCTTCTTAGAGTACCTGATTTAGCCGTGTTCAAATATTAAAAGACTTCGTCGGTTGTCATAGAAAAAGGCATTTCGGTGTGTGTTAAATAAGGTGACATAAAATTCAGTAGTTTAGATTTTTTTTCTACATATTTTTTAAAGAAATATAATAATCCAATCCAAATTCACTTCTGCCCTTTATTAACTGTTTGCCTACCTACCGGTTACTGGAAGTATTCTAAAATGATTAGGCTGCTCATATATATATATATATTAGGTTGCTTTATCATATCATTTAAAATACCCACCAGTGCATTTGAGCCTGAGATCTCTGAGTCTTTTTCTATTATGGTTTATTTATGCCTTGAATAGTGAAAGAGAGCGAAGGCTAATTGCAATGGAGTGCTAGGCTGGTCTGTGTCTTGTGTGCGTTGATTGCCTTTGCCCAGGGCCTCTGGTGTTTTGCCCTGGTGAGAGCAGCATTGAGCTGGGAGGGGCAGGGGGGCATCTGTCCTCTTGATCATGTGGCTTTTTTTTTTTCACTGACAGCCCTTAGCTTGTTGTACAGCTTGTGCTTTTTTGTAATGCTTTTTTTTAATGTTTGTTATTTTTGTTGATTGCTGTGCTTCTCTTGCAGACACCCCCTGTTCCCTCTGTTAGCACTGATTTTTGAAAAATGTGAACTAGCTACTTGTACCCCCCGAGAACCTGGAGTAGCAGGCGGTGATGTGTGCTCCTCTGAGTCTTTCAATGAAGACATTGCAGTGTTCGCCAAACAGGTCAGCCAAACAATGCAGATGCAAGCAACACAACCACCAGCAAGCACTCACACCATAATAATAAAGATCACACACACATAAACTTTGTCCTGACCCGTCAGAACCCTGGGTGCTTTATTGATCCCCTGCACAGTTATTGAGCAACGCTTTGTAGATGATCTGGGATTATTATTAATGTCCTTCCTAATCGGAGGGTAAAATAGACACCCTGACAAGATGTAGTGTTAGTCTATTACACTGATATTATATACATATCATATAGCCGCCTGATTCTGGTTATATCTGCTGCTGCTGTTTTGTTCAGTGGGACTCAAACTGTTTTTATTTCCCCCCTCCTTATGTGGCTTCAGATCCGTGCAGAAAAACCCCTGTTTTCCTCAAACCCGGAATTGGACAATTTGGTAAGAAGAGACAAAACCCGCTTTTTTTCCCTCCCTTCTTCTATGTCGTGTTACTTGCTTATTTCGTTGGCACAGAGCTCTTAATTACAAGTAATACAGTGTAACAATTTGGTCTAAGTAAATTACACAGTGATCAGAAGGGAGCTCTGCGCTTCTTAGTAAATGAGATGGCCTTTTTTTTATGACACCCACTAAGTGACTGCAGTAATCAGCTTCTTGGTTTATTTAGGGTTGTCAAATCCTTTAGTGTTTCACTCTCAGCTATCACGTCCCACCCACGATCCCACACATGACTGACTAGCGAAAAG
>NW_017306977.1:848036-849094 GCF_000935625.1 Nanorana parkeri | reverse complement strand
CCCCCCCCCCCCCCCAAGAGTTGTAGACAAACAGATTGAAAACATATTAAAAGCCCCCCACTATTTGGGGATTTCAATGGAAGGGCATAAAAAAGATAGCCAGGAAACACCATTTGCTGTGCTGGATTTATATGTTAACTCATGAGTTTGTGTTTGGCTTATGTTATATCGGTCACATGAGGAGAGCCAAGTACACCTTTTGTTAGGAAAAGTTGTGCAAAAAAACCCAACTTTTTTTGTTTTGTTTAATAGAGGCAATTATATTACAGTATCCCTTGTTGTAATGTTTGAACTTTTATTTGTATTTTTATTTATTGTTTTCTTTTTTTTCTTCTTCAGATGATCCAAGCTATCCAAGTATTACGGTTTCATCTTCTGGAGTTAGAAAAGGTAATGCAAGCTACAGAGATGGAGTAACAAGCTCCAGCTAATAGTGAATTTGCATAAATGTCTTTATTTCTGGTTTCTGTGTAATTAGTGTCAAGACCAATCACGGAATCCATTGCTCTCCTCAGTTTAATTGCGATTTCAGCTACTATAACCAGAATCACAAACGGCTAGGCCTCGTGTTCCTTTGAATACCTTCCTCTGGCTTTTTGCGCATTCTGTGCTGTCTCCAGCTATTTATTCGCATTTTAAGGAATCCAAACATCTCAGAGCGCTAGATGTGTTTTTAGAGACATAAAAAAATAAAATAAAGCTTAAAAGTGGAGGGGTGAGATTCAGGATGTTGCTGGGAGTTTTTTTTTCTCTTTCAGAGACAAAGCAAAGCTGGTTTTATCAGCTTCTCCACTCTGGGACTATTCCTGAATGCTGAAGGGAGAAGGATGATAATGTGATTTTACTAGCTGTTTTGCATTTGAGCAATAAAGGGTATTGCAGTTTGATGCCAGCCATAAAAGTTGCATGCGAAGCTTGGATACTTTTTTTTCCATTTTATTTATTCAGTTTCTGTTAGGGTTTAAATATTAAAGCACTGTAAAGCCCCTGAATCCAGTGCTTTAGTTTTCTTTTCTCTCTCATTTTCCTGCTGTAAGGTTTGGGCTGTATTGTTTTAA
>NW_017306977.1:826249-847989 GCF_000935625.1 Nanorana parkeri | reverse complement strand
TGATATAATTAAATGAAATTAAATAGTTTACTTTAAATGTCACCCATGCAGGTCAGCTCTCTCGTGGTCACAGCCCCGGGAGCAGATGAATTTAACACGGGTGTTGAATTTGTTGTAGCTTGTGAATCATCTTGTCAGTGTCAATTTTCCCGGATATCTCTATTTTAGCAGAAAAAAAAAGGAAAAGGGGGGACAGTTACTGGGGGGGTCTCAGGGGGATAATCCCAGTGTCTTCTTCTTCCCCGTGTTCGCGGACGGGGCGCCACCGACACGTCCTGATCGCTCTTGTCATTTGTATTTCTCTCCAGCTGATTAGGGTACAATCTCTGGCCTCTTATTATTCATTCACTTTTCTTTTTTTTATTTCTCTCTCTGGCGGCTGGAGCAGGTACACGAACTGTGCGACAATTTCTGCCATCGGTATATTAGCTGCTTGAAAGGGAAAATGCCCATCGACCTGGTGATAGAGGACAGGGACGGTGGATCCAAGTCCGACAGCGAAGACATGACCAGATCGGCCACCCTCACAGATCAGGTAAGCGGATCTACAGATCTGTTACCTTTTGGCATTTGTTTAATTTCTTTTTATGTATCATTTGTGAGTACATTTCTAATTGGAAATGAGCGTTGGCGAATCATGGCTTCTTTAGCTCCAGCATTCGAACCGGCAACGTGATGAGCCGATGTGTCCTGCTTTGTGTGTAAGTCAGTAATTAGCGGCCAGCCGGGCACGGCAGCCAATCAGATGGCGAGCGGAGAGTGCCATGGGGCCCGCGCACTGTGCGCGCAGGGCGCAGCGGAGAGCGGTGCACAGCCTTGCCAGTCCTGGTGGTCTGTGACAGGACACGGAGACGGGCTGAGATGAAGCAAAGGCCGGGCTGTTTTCTTGCTGTCTGTACGCTTCATTAGCCCACCTTGTCAGTTTCCCTTGGCCGGGCGCTTTCAGAGCTCACTGCACATTGCTTTGTGCACAGGCTGCTGGGGAGAAAGCGCGCCCATTTCCCTTCCCTCCCCGCACAGGGAATAAAAGCGGCACGGCCACTATGAGGGGGGAGAGAGAGGCGCTCCTTCTACCATAGACATTGATGGCATCCCACGTACTACTCTGACTGGCCCCGGGGACAAACTGGCGGGACAGTGGCCCCCAGGGGGACTGGAGCTGGGTGTCCTCTCCATAGAAGCCCGTGCGTTCATTCACTGCTTCCCAACTTGCTGCTTATCGCTCCTTATTAAAGCACATGTCCACTTTGTGCTGCCTAATTTGGGAACCACCACCTTGGGGGGAGTTTATGTTAACTGGAGCAGTTTCCCATGGCAACCAATCAACTTCTATCTTCAGCTTGATCAGTTAAGATTTGAAAATGAAAGATAGAAGCAGATTGGTTGCCATAGGCGAGTGCTTCAGTTTTGATAATTTCCCCTCTATAGGTTTGCTATGTGTTCCCATTCACGCAGCATACCAAAAAATAATAGAAAATGGTTATCTATCTTTCTAGTTGTTTCTTTGGAGCAAGTTTATAGAGAGGACACTGATTGTAAACAACTGTTTATTGTGCAGATAAGGGACAGACCAAGGGAGTTTTTTTTTTTAAACATGCAATAGAGGGAATTGACCAAGATTGGAGCAGGCAGAATTTGCAGCAGCTGCCCATGGCAACCAACTAGCGTCTGCCTTTCATTTCCAAAACTTAACTGAAGAAGCTGCTCAAGATTCAGTATGCTCCGGGTTTAGTAAATTCCCCCATCGGATCACCCGAGCCTTGTGATCTTTAACCCTTTGTTAGGACTAGGACAGCCGGTGTGCGCAACTAGTTTACAACTGATTATGAGATCTGCTGGCACAGTAGAGACGGCGTTAATTATGGTGAACAATATTCCCCAGCCCCAACATAGAAGGAGGAGCTAAGTGGGATTTTTTTTATTTCAAGAGCAGCAACTTGTAAACATTGTTTTTAGGTAATGGGAACATATAACAAATATAAAGTAGGTGTTATCCCAATATGGTTGCAAACGTGGAAATACACTTTAAGGTTCACCTGGTCTTTACACATTTATTTGATGTGAAACAAACCAATGTTTGTGTTTTAGTATATGAGGCATGCTAGGCTTAGGAAAGTTTTATAACGGATTCATGGGGGGATTAAAGTGTGTCTGTAGTCACTTTTTATTTTTTACTTTTGTATACAACAGGGAAGGGTTAACCACTCTCCATTTAAATATATATCTGTATGTATCTCTCTCTCTCTCTCTCCCCCCTCCCTCTCTCTCCCCCTCTCTCTCTCTCTCCCCCTCTCTCTCCCTCCCTCTCTCCCCCTCCTCTCTCGCTCTTCCTCTCTCTCTAATTTGATTATTGGCCTATCCCACTGGGGAGATGTCCCTTCACTTCCTCTCATGAAAACACAGCAGGAAGTAAGGGAAAAGCACAAGGAGAAATTCCCTCTGTGGCGATTCACTGGAACAGGTTCCCTTTGTCTCCTGTTCTGGCGACAACTGTAAAAGCTTGGATTTCTTATCACTTTCTGTGTCTACCCCTCCCCAGTGAGATCACAGGGAGCAATAACAACCTGACAGAGGTTCTGAACCTTCCCCACTGTATCCAAAATGTAAAAAAAAAGTTTTGGCTATATACAGACATCTATTCCTGGACAAGTAATAAATGACGGTTTATATATTAGTGTTTTAGAATATAAAGCATTGATTGGTAAAAGTTTATGCCGGTGTCAAGGTAACGGGTGATTTCATTCAAGAGAAAACACCTTTTGACACAAGCTAAAAACATCCAATCAGGTCAGAGCGAAGAATATAAATGAACTTTACATTGGGAGAAGTTTATTTATCAAGTTGATACATTTTTAAAGCAGTAGAGGTACCTTTTATCACACATTTACAGGCGGTATATCAGACACATGTATCAAGAAGACTTACTTTAAGGGATTTTTTTTTTTAAAGTTCTCCAGACTAATGAATGTGTGTCAATTGCAAGCAACCAATCAGATTAATGGGATAATTGTGAATTTCCCACAAAGTTGATTGGTCATTTGAAATAAACACAAGTTTGCTGGTCTGGCGACGGTCTGGTAAGTGAACCAGTAAATTGTGAATGGTTCTCTAAACAGTGAGTTGAAGCAAGATGCTTGGTCGTGATGTTGTGTACATGATGAGAAAACAAGGATGATTTACTAAAGAAGTTGAAAATCCTCACTGAAAAAAAAAATGGTGTAATTTTGGATTCATTAGTTATTATACGTGAAAGTCCTCTGATTGGGCATTCAGAGTGATCAGGAATTTGTTGTTTTTTACATGATTGGGTTAATGAAGTAAATATATAATATACGATATATCATTTTTATACAATCTTATTCAGTTTCTTGAGTACATCAACCTAAATGTTATATTTTGTTACTTCCAGTACTTCTAGATAGAAGCCCGTTCACCTTTATTTAATGGCTGCTTGCAATAAAAATACGCACACCAGGGTTTCTTGGTTAGCATTTGCTGTGATGATGGGGAGTATGATAAAGCTGGGAAACACTTCAAATGTTTAGGACTTGTTGAAGAACTCTGAGTTAATGTTGTGTGTCACTGAGTTCTGGCAATCGCTCTTGTAATGCTGTATTGGAGGATAAATCAGTTGTCCAGCTTATTGATATTGGTTGTATGACGACTGGCAGTGTAACAGTTAAATAGGCTGTAAGTACACAGAAGTGGTCTGTTTACTGTGGAAGCCTAACCTGCTTTGAAGGGGTTAAATCTGTATCTTTTTCGACAACTAGTGCCCATCATCAGCTTTGGGTGCATTGTTTGGAAACTTTCAAAAGGCTATTTATAAATAGTTGAAGTCTGTATTTGTATACTTATCAGTTATTACTTGAGCAGAAAAGATTGTTACAATTTGATTGCAGTTTTGCCACAAATGTTCAGAAATGATACTAGTTTGGTTTTACAAAAATCTGGTGCCATGTCAGACATAGTTTAAAAATAGGCATGATTAATGCCTTGCAGATAGCATTTAGGGTGTAATCAGAAAGGCTCCTGGGAATTCCATGTTGGTTACACATTGCACAGCCAGACACAATGCTTTACACCGTCCTCATCCCTTTTAGGCAAATTATGCCGAAGCGACTTAAATCCCAGTGCTCTAGGCTAGCCTAGGTACCATAGGGTTAACTGGTTGATGTGTACGGTGATTTGTGGCGTTATCAGATGCTTCTCATAGATCACAAGGTTGTTATATCACGATACAGATTCATGACCATGTTATGGAAATACTTTTTAAAACTTTGAAGAAACATGTCTTAAGTAAAAAATGCAAAAGGAAGTAAGCGCTTTCATTATGTTTCACATGCCACTGCGATACGTAAATACACATATGGCTAAATATTAATTGATCCGAGATGTATGTTCTTAATTATGGTCCCTTAGATAAGTTCAAGTCCTG
Source organism: Nanorana parkeri (assembly GCF_000935625.1). Classification (NCBI taxonomy): domain Eukaryota; kingdom Metazoa; phylum Chordata; class Amphibia; order Anura; family Dicroglossidae; genus Nanorana; species Nanorana parkeri. The sequence continues at coordinate 843,551 of NW_017306977.1, read as the reverse complement.
TATGTCCCAAGACATATGTAAAGAGGCGATGCATAGCATTGATCAGGCCCTGTTCACGTCACACTCACATACACAGCTTTGTATCCTAGGGAACCCATTGCGAAACACAGGTCGCGGATGCCGAGTTCAAAATTGCAATCCAACAAGTCTAGCTAGAAATTGAGTTTCTTAAAGCTCTGGAGTGCTGGGCACATAAAGCTATTTGAGCAAATTACAAGAATAGCTCAGGGGCACAAATGAAATCAGCGCTCTAATTGCCTCCAAAATGAAGATTTATACCCCATTTTCCCAAGAAATCATTATTTTCTTGAGAAAGCGACCCACCAAGCATGAGCATAACATATTTTAAACATCAATTAGCAAATTCAACTGATTTGGAAAATTTGCAGTTTAAAGAATTTGCCGTATTTAACATTTTTTTTAGGGCCTCAGAATATTTGACACAAGTCAATTATGTAAGTAAGTACATAGGTTAGTTAGCTTTACCCTTTACAGTCTCCTTTCGTTATTTCATGGCTACAGCTTATCAATATTGTACAATATATATTTATTGCATGCTTTTACTGTCTTACTATATGGCCTTGCAACAGCCTAGCCAGCCCAAGTGCACAATCTAATACAAAGCACTATGTAAAGCAGGTTGTAACAATGTAGATTTAAAATGAATAGTTCCATTGTTAACCAACCAACTGCTGCATGCATGCATTCTAGTGTTTTATGATATGGAGGTTTCAGAGAATATATTATGATTACTCATTAGGGCAAAAAAGTATTGATGGCGTACAAAGTGCAATAACCCAAAGCACCAATCAGCATCAGAGTCTTTTAACTGATATGAGTGCAGTAAACAGAAACCGATTGGCTGTTTTGGTTTACTTTGCAGATCACCTTTGCTCTATGCACCACCTTTTTCTAAATAAGACAGTGGCTCCTTTGATAGGACAGTGACCCGTAGTAACAAATCAGATTTCAGATGTACCATCAGTAGAGTGAGTAGTCAGAAGAATAACAGATATGTACTAAGTTTCTGAGTTGCCATGGGTTGATGCATTTCATGTTTTCTTGGTATATTAGAGTTAATATGATAGATTTTAATTTTACAGTCCTGCAAAGGTCATCACTTATTCTAGATTTTAATAGTCTGGAGAGCTGAGGAAGTTTATGATTTCATTATCGTACATTTCTTTGACAATGTATAGTATATAGAAACAGGGCCTCTTTGAAGTGAATAGGAACAAGAAAACCACAGCACCAGCCCTACCCTTGAAAAAGTTTGCTGTAGACTTAAGAGTAAAAAGACTTAAACAGCATTTTCTTGTGAATGTTGCTGATCCAGTTCTAACTTTTCTGTTGTCTGCTTGCTGAAAAACACAGATACCCTTCAGGTGTTTTGTGATCCAGAGTAGCCAGTTGCCTGTTTAACTTGTTTTGTTGCAAAGCATGGCAAGGAGGTTGTAGGGCTTTTAGCAGCACCAGAGTTGGTTCTTCATCGCACAGTAATCTTGTGTTTCCTGTCCAGTAGCTGACCTCACAGTTCAGATCCCTTACCTCAGGAGGAGCTCTAGGACTATGTTTCATCAATTTTCTTGCATAGGTTTTGTTTTGCAAAGTATTTGTTGTAACATGTTGCAGCTATGTTGAGTGAAATTTCTGCAATACCAGTTTTCAAATCAGTGGTCAGTTGGCATTTGCCAGCCAAATAGAAAACAGCCATTTTGTTTACTACTTTACTACTGTTTGTCAACAATAATAAAAATGTTGCCTATTGTTGCACAAACACCTAGTAACTGGTTCTTAGGATTTGATGAAATGTTGGCCTAGTCACAAAATGGCTGAAGTAAGTTCCAAGCACACGTAAATGTTTATGAATAACGAATCTGTAGGAATAGGAATATGGGAGCTGCCATGTCCTGATTTTGGAGGTGCAAGCTCCAGATCTGTGAACCAATCCTTCCTTTATGACTTTGTGAGTCAGTGACCCAGAACAAGCATGTTAATATAATGTGTCTTAACACATGGTGTGCACATGCCTGTTCTAGGTCAGTGACTCACCAAGTAGTGAAGCCAGGATCAGGACGATAGCCTTGTAGCATGTACCTTCAAAAAACAAGTCATCAATGACAGTTCCATAATACTGTCCTGATAGACTGATTCTTTTTTGATAGGAGCCTTTGAGTTGTGCAATCTTTGGGCTCCTCTGCTTGTAGTTAAAAGATGAGGCAAGTTTTAGTGTCATGTTGTGATGGCCACAGTTAAAGTGGAAAGTTAGAAATTAAAGCAACACTATTTTAATGTCAATCAATTGAAAAAAAACAAGCTTTCATTTTCAGTTTGTGTTAGCTAATGAATTATGTTACTTTACTTCATAGTAAGCATTAGAAAAATAAGAAAACTGAAAAGTGAATTCACTGATAACTTTCCTGCCATTTTTTTCTCATTGCCTGTTTGTGCGTGTTGACTATCTTCCATAGGAACATCTCATGTATGGTAGTGAATTTTTATAGACGAGGGTCTTGACAACCATCTGTTTGTTCCAAAGAAGTCCAGACTTTGCAGTGTAGCTGGTATACAATAAACACTAAGGAATCAGAATAGTGCTACATTCCAGGCAACTTCTATTTAGAGCTATTTTCTTTACTTTGTACTCAGAGCTGCTTTTCCAATTTTCATAGAACAATAGTTTTATGTTCAGAATCTGCTATTTTTACTTCATTATCGTGTTTATTAGTCATAATGATATAATTAAGGTTTGTATTAATTGGTATAAGTATACGTTCATTTGTAAACCCTTGATAACTGTCAGCACTATGTGATACGTATCGGGTCATAGTGATATTAATTTAAGACAAACCTCTCACAATAGACGCAAGATTACAGGGCTGTAGTACAGACTCAGACACTACAGATATTGGTTCCACTTTTTTGAATTTCTGTTGATACTGCTGAGTAACCAGTAGTAAATTATCAGTCCCTTTTTAAAAAACCTTAAACACATAAGTTGTGAAGAAAGGAGTTGAAGCTCTCAGAACTGTTCACTGGACACTGTGGGTCACTTTCTGACATGTCTGTGCCTATAGTGAATTTTGTATTTGAACTACTGCTTATCGTTGCACTTTTTTTTATTAGCGGTAGGTTCTCTTTAATTGTTTGTAGTAAACTTTAGATTAGTACATTTGTAGAGCATTTAACATCAGAGTAAAGCAAGTAAGTATTTGTTTTCTGCTCTCCATTATTACATGCTACACAGTTGGCTTTTGTTAATTTTGAGTCATTAAAAAAAAAACTTACTCCTGCCTGTTTTAATAAAGTTGATTGACCTCATTGCTGTATTTGCTGTGTCACAGAATACACGCAGGCCAGGGACAGTGAGAAAATAGGCGTTGTGGATTATTATTTTTTTTTGATGGGGCCGTGCGTCAAATATACAGAATTTAATTTACTGTTCAGGCCCACACAGTGAGGTTCAAAGCAAAAAGTTTGCTTACACGTCACACTTTTACTCTTGTATCCCGATCCTTAAGTGACAATAAAAGAATAAAAGCATAGATCTCAGATCTAAAGGGCAGTTTGACTTAGTTTTCCCACTTTCAAGCTTTTTCATGTCTCTGTGCAAATTTCAGGACAGATCAAGTTTCTTTAGCCCTTTGGCTACAGAGGAGTTAATTTGTCTTTTTCATGGGTTATAGATGAGCATAACACTTTGCACATTTTAAATACTAAAGATAGCTCACAGTAACAATAACATAAATAACTGGCAAATGGTGGCAGTGATAAGTAGGAAAGTGTTGCTCTGGCTAAATGTATCTGAGGGTGTTGTAAAAACTATTGTGGAACCTTTAAGTTTTATCTTTCTGGAGATGCGGCTTGTTTTCATGTATGTTGTTTATGTCATGATATGGTAGTATACATGCTAATGCTTTATTCTGCCTTCCTAGTAGGACTTCATGGAGATTTATTATCCTCTTTGCAAAAATAAATATCAGTGGAAAAAAAACAAAAACAAAAGCTCTTGTCTAACAATTATAAGAAAAAAGACACTTTGTGGTGTATTTCTTTCATGCTTTTCTGGCACCCGCATTTTGCTGGCTGTGTGTTCAGATGATACGTTTTTGCCTAAAGAACAATATTTCTCTACTTTGTCCTGCTCTGCTCTTCAGCTCTCTCCTCTTTCTAAACCTTTTCAAATACTCAACACTTTACAAAAGTAAGATGCAATTCCAGCAAAATACTTAACTATATAACTGTAAGTGTCATTACTTACATTAGAAGTTCAGTCTCAAGTCAGTCTCATTTGTTTAGTATTGTTTTTGTAATACTTTGATGCCATCCTTGTTTGGTATACCTATACCTTAAGTAGATTACAGAGCGTTCTCTTAACTATATTATGCTTTACATATTATACATTAGAAGCACTGCTATTTTAACTTTGATGAAGACTGATCAGAGCCATAATGTATAATATTCATTTAAAATATCAAAATTCCATGTAATCATTTCTATGTTTTACACTGGCAGTTTCTAGAAGGTACAAAAACAGCAAAATACATTGAGCCTCATTCTTAGTCCTTATCAGCATATACCCTATTCATTTTACAATTACACTTTCCCAAAGCGAAAGAACAGTGAAGTTAGTTACAGTTTATAGATGACAGTGAAAGATAGATGAGAGATTACTGTGTATACACAGTAGTTGGAGCAAATACACAAAACTCCAAAATAAACTTGTGTATAAAGTAATAGGTTTTCTGAACATAAACTCCTCTGACCTACCTATAGAAACGTATTATTTTTAGTTCCCATAGTCAAGCAAGTAGTAAATATATATAGAAATTCACTAATACATTAGTGACGGCTTCATTCTGGTGTTTTGTAAGAACAAGGAGGTCATTTAAAGTGAATGTGTCACATGTGTCTGTTCAGTGTTATCCAACAGATTAAAATGTTGCAGCGATTGCTTTTAGTTTTTATAGCTATGATGCCATTGCTAAGTAATCAACACTAAGAATCATCTGTTTTGGCGTTTGGAGGAACTTTTGACACTGCTCTGTGCCTGGATACTGAAAGACATTTTAAAAAATGGCTACCTCCAGCTTGACAGGCTCCCTTTAATGAAGGAGGTTAGTTTTACATTGCTTTGCGATTTTCACCTCTAAGAATTAGATTTGTTAATGGTAAATCATACACCCTTTAGTAAATGATTTCTTCACTTATGAATAATCAATTTACAGTTTAATATTTCTGTACGCTTTAATACTTAAAGGAAACTTGTCTGACAAATGTGAATATTCACAAGGTATGTGCAAATCATCATATCATTATCAAACCTTCGGCAAGTCAAAATACCGAAACATTTCTAGAAGTAAAATTGAACTGGCAACCAGCCAAATTCCTATTAGAAATAGCAGGAAATGCTCAAAATGAACATGCTATGGCTATTTCTATAAAAAATGTTTATTATTTCACATTATTTGACTCGAGTGTCAGGGAAACGGATGATAGACAAAAAGCTGATCATAGATTTTAGTAACATCTGTCTTTATAAATATTTCCTAGCAGCTTTCTTGTCTCTGAAAGTTGTATATGACAGTACAGAAACTGTACTGCCATAGTGAGGCCGAACTCCTTCTGCACTTCAGCTCAGCTGAACATGCAGAGCATATTCGGCCAAACCGTAGCAAGCCGATGTACGGCTCACTTCACTTCAGATCGGTCATTCACTCGGCTGCCCTCGGCAGCTTGGTGAATAGACCCCATAATCAATTCAGAGTAGTTTTTAGAACTGAAAGTAAGACGTATTTTTTTTTCTAAGGTCTATGCTGCGGGTGCCCAACCTGTGGCCCGACGGCAACATGAAGCTCTTTTGGTTTTTGCTGTGCCACCCTTGGACCCCAGCAGTCAGTAGTGGGAGCATTGAATTGTAAGGGGGCTTTAATAACAGTGATCTGTAGCAGTCTCATGTAACATATGTTCCCAGTCTCTGACTGTCTCCTACAGTATTACTCTAGTCTCCAGTGGCTCCTGTAGCACAGTCTCTGGCCATTTTCTTTGGTGGTTGTTTAGTCTATGACATTCTTCTGTAGCATTACATAGAATGAATATTGAATGAACCATTTTGTGACATGAGTAGCCATATTTGAGACACCCGATACCTTGCACGTTGACAGCCACTGCTCAATACCATAATTTATGAGGTATATTGCACAGGTTTGTGTTTTTAGAAGGCATTTAAATGCTTTAAAACACAGATGTTTTTCCAGTCCTTTTTTATGCATATCCTATGCATTTTAAATGTGTTTCCTCTGTGTTTTTGTCACACGAGAAGCCACCAATATATATAGCTTTGTTACCTGAGTCCACAGACTTCAGATTTAGGCCTAGCCTCTTGTGGAAAATACACACAGCAAATGCTGGATGCTGGATTTTTCATGTGTGCTCTGACACATAAAGGAACATTGGACCTATTTTTAGTGGCATTACTGTGCAGTCACATACGTGAAATAACGCATCAGAACCCAGGCAGTGTGCATGCACCAGTTATCTGTCTAGTTTTAGAACTATATTTCATTACTCCATAAAGTGAAAGGCAGATCTTCAACAGAAAAAAGAAAAAAACTAATGAAAACATATGCTATGAACTGTTATCACCGGATTGCAAAATATGTACAGAATGTAGACTGAGGGAGTCTCACTTACTTTGGTCTTATCTTTGTAAACTGGGTATGTAACAGACAGATAATCAGATTCCTCATTTTATTTCCCAAGTAATGACCGGAAAAATCTAATTGGTGACTATAGGCAGCTGCTAAGCTTCTCTCCAGATTCCATTTTTTTTTATACATTAGCTGTTATGATCTCTACAAGATGAGCCACAGTTTTGAGTGTCATTTGCAGTCATATAGGTAAAACATGGGCTACAATCACAGAATATGAACAAATATCAGTTGGGTAGGTGGCATAGATGTTGCAGCATGTTGGAAAATCCCTGTCATGTATACATAAGATTGATGTGAAAATAGTACTTGAAATAAGCCTGTTTGAAGACAGAGGTAAAAGTTGTTGGCACTAAAGCTGGTCACACATGCTGCACTCTTAATCAGACTGGATCATTTAGGTGAGCTCTCGTATTACATAGCTATTGGTAAATTTAAGAGAATTTGCAGAGATGGCACAATCAGTTTATAATGTGTATGACTAAGCCTAAGCGATTGTCGATTTCTTTGAGAGTGAACATAAATGGCTTGTTCCCATCTCTGTGCTTGAAAAACAAATGCAGCTTTATTATCAATTTAAGTACTTTTTTTTCATTTATAACTGTGTTACTTTTTACATACATTTATGGAAGGGGATTTTTATTGAAACTCCATGCATTAAAAAACACAGAAGGGGAATTAAAAAAACTGGAGCAGAAAGAATCTGGAGCACTTGCTCATAATAACCAATCACCTTCTCTGTTCAGTTTGCTCAACTAAGCTTTGGAAATAAAAGAGAGAAGCTGATTGGTTGCTATGGGCAACTGCTCCAGATTTTGTCTGCTCTAGTCTTGATAAATTCCCCTCAGTGCATTTACATGAGTATTACAGTCAGTACAGTTAAGACTGCCACCTTACCCGCTAAAAAATGATTGGCCTTATAACCTTTTTCCTATTAATTACACTGGTAGCAAGTTTTATCTCCCATGCGGCAACCCTAGGTGCCATTGATCCCTATGGAAGATGTGGCGCCGTACCAAAGATGCAGAAAACAATATTAAAAAAATGTTCTACACTGAAACATATAGACGAGATTAGAGGCAGTTTTAGGTACATTAAACCGTGCCTAAACTGCTGAGAAATGAAGGGGGCCATCTCCACTATGAGCAAAGTAAGCTCTGTATTAGAGTGGCCCATTTTATTTGTGTAACTGATAAAATATGTTGCATGTGAATTATTAAGGATCTCCAGGCCAGCAGGCTGGTGATCGCTATAAACACTCTGCAAGGCTAAGAGGAAATGAAAGAAAACAGAAAATGCTCCTCAATCTGTACTGGGTTTTGAAGTGAACACATGTTTGTTCTAGTTGTTTGGAACCATAATTATAGGAAATTCTATAAGGCACAGACAATTGTTGCTAAACCTGCCGGTGAAGCTGTACACAGAGCATTCACAACAGGAAAAATGTGGCTGGGCCACAGTCATTTGACCCTGGGGTATGAATTGGGGTCAGCATTTCAGAGGCAGTGACATTACCACTGAGCTACTCCTACAGCTCTTCAGGGCAATAACATCAGTGTTTCTTGTGCTCAGTGAATGATCACTGGCATGAAAGCTGTGAATATTACACAACCGGTAGAAAGAAGTGTGTTACCTTACTGAACATAATTAAAAATGTAATTACAGATTGCACATAACTTGTTGTTACATCGAAAGGAAATGAACATAAATACAAAATGCTTTTTTTTTCTGAAGGAATTAAAGCAGGAAAAGTTCTTAGTGATGTGTAACTATGTACTGATAAATTCCCCACCATGGTGTCTATGAAAAAAGCATTCCTTATGCATGACCTAATTCCTGAATGTCAATAGGTGTTTTTCCATAAGTGCACCCGTAAGATGTAAAGGGAACCATTATGAATTGGAGTTAACCTTCTCTTGCTTGGACTCAATTCTTGTCCAACACCAGTGACTTTGGTGTAACCTTGTAAATTGCTGACACTGTGCATAGTAAATATAGTTGCAGGATTTTAGATGCAGTTCCCTGACTGAGAGGGTAGGACAATTTTGAACAGTTTCTTATTGTCTATTGCTTTTTTCTTATTAGTACAGGCAAAACGCAGTATTGTAGTTTACAAGATGCTGGAGGATTCCCAATGTGACCTGAATAACATATATGTAATTTGGTTATCTAAAGATCTTATGAAGGTAGACATTTTAGGGATCATTAGCACTAGGTTTTGCCAATTATTGTGCTAAGATTCCAGCTATAAAAAGTATCCCCTATACTAAAGCAATTCCCTAACACTTAACCCTTCCCTTCCATGACACTTAGAGGGTTATTCACAAAGCTAGCCGAAGTATCAGCCGTAGCTCCGGCTGATCCTTCGGCTAGCTGCGGCCGCCTGAGCCCTTCGGTTCAGTAGAACTGAAGGGCTGCTGTTCGGGCTATTCACTAAAGCCTGTACAGCTCTCGAAGCTGGCCGAGCGGCTCTGTCGAGCCGAAGGCATATGCTTCGGCTCGACTGAGCTGAAGTGAGACCCGAAGCGGGCCGAGAGCCTCGCAACTGACAGCTCGGCGGAGCCAGACGTGATCTCACGGCTGGCTCCGGCCAGTTGCAATGACAGATCAGTGTCCCCAGGTTATCAGGGGACGCTGAACTGCCATTACACAATGACAACTTGGCGGAGCTGGCCATGATCTCACGGCTGGCTCCGTCAAGTTGTTATTCATTGGCCGGGACCTGCTAGAAGACTATAGCAGGTCCTGGCCAATAGGAAACAGTTGGGCGGAGCTAGCGGTCACTGCTAGCTTCGCCCATTTGTTTGTTTCTTTTTTAATGAGCGGAACAGCCGAGCTGAATGCCGCTCGGCGGCATTTGGCTAGTCACTCACTGCCGTTCGGCCCCTATGAGAATAGGCCGAATGGCAGTGAGTAGCCTGCCGCAGGTTCGGCTCAGCCAATCCAGATGTTGGATCGGCTGGGTCGAACTCCTTCTGCACTTCAGCTCAGCTGAACATGCAGAGCATATTCGGCCGAACCGTAGCAAGCCGATGTACGGCTGATTTCATCCGTTGTACGGCTGGAATCAGCCCTACAAGCCTGACTTGAATAGCCGAACAGCATTCGGCTCAGTTCACTTCGGGTCGGGTGTTCACTCGGCTGCCTACGGCAGCTTTGTGAATAACCCTGTTAGAATGTAATCATACCGATTGCATGCCCTAAGAATGATTGATTCATAGGATCTGTACCTATTTGATGAATCTGTTGTTTTCACTGGCTTAACACTAGAGGTGGCTATAGACACAGAACAGTTTTCACCAAATCTAGTCCATCGTGGGGTTAGAAAGTCCAGAAGGTTGTACTAGAAATTACTTTAGGTGGTTATATTATGCCAGCGTGACTAATATGTCAGTCCATCTTGTGTTAAAGGTGACATTTTGATACCAGCTTTCTCTGGCATTGGGACTGGTAAGATTGGCCATTGGTAAGATTGCTGAACCATTGACTAGTGAGGAACATTTAAACACCTTTGCCCACAATGACAAGAATGGTGCGTAGTATCCCAGGATTTGCCCCGATCACTTTGCTTTCTGCTGTCAGTTCAGAAAACTGAACTTGAATTTTTTTGGGGGACAGATATAGTGCCATCTATAGATAGCACTATATCTGTCCCCCAAAAACATTCAGTCAACAAATCCTCTCATAATACTACAATTAATACTTATTTACTCGGCAGTGTTATTAATTCTCCAACTGTCATTTCCCAAGTGTAAACCTGAATCATTTTGGTCGCTGTGAGGCAATACAGACAGTTCTCATAAAGATCATGTTGATAATTGAGGCTCTGTGTTTGTTGTCGAACACACTAATCATATTAATCGTTCTTTTTTCCTGTCTTTTCCTTCATTCACATAGTCATGATGGAATTCTGTTCAGAACAAATGCAAACCTTGTTATGACACAGCTGGATGTTTTTAGCAAAGTGCCACGTTTTCCCATCCGTAATGCCCACCAGTTGGTGGGATACTACAGCTGGCCATAGACAAGAAGTTGTCTCACTGAACAAGAAGGATGCTGTCCTTGATTACCTTACTGCATTGATGAAAAAGCTGGAGTGTTCTCACCGGCTCAGTCTACTGATGGATGCAGTACATGTATGGTGACAGAGAACATTTCATAGCAATTTTTGGCTTAATGGAAAATTGATGTATGAAATAAAAACTGATGTCCAGAAAGTCTAGGGAACGGCTCCATGTCCCCGTTTCTGCATGCACTGGCCAAAGATGTCACAATCTTTTAAATGAGGCAGAGTATGGCTACCATAACATGTTTTAATTGACATGCTGCTTACAGTTTCTGTAATAATAAGAGTTCAGTTTTATTTCACATCAGCTATTGAGAAAGTCTGCCATTGGCTCTTCCAGTGGGGCTTATTAGTGTATTGGTTGCCAAACATCCCTTGGTGTCTGTATAATGGCAGGCCCTATCACTGGCAGATTTTAAAATATTTGCTCAATTTACAAGCATAATGTGATACAAATATATCTAAATCATTTTGTAGTTGTTAAAAAAAGCTGTTATTGAGCAGTTATCTAAATGGGAGCTGTAACTTAATTGTCTGTACATGTTTTTATTGTTGTTACATGTTGGTTGACAACAAGCATGGACTGTGTTTGTCATGTTTATATGTGTGTATAAAAAAACACAAAAAAATAACAATTTTCACAAACTGGTGATTCTTTCTTGGCTTCATTCCACATGTGATCTTAATCACAGGTTATTGTTGGTATTATCTTTATTTTTTTTAAAAAGGAACTTCAGCCTTACCTTCCTTCTTTCACAGCAGTACAGGCACATTTGCTGTACTGAAATATCTAACTCTAATTTCACTGCATACTGTGGGCTTCCCGCAGGATGCATTAGAAATGACAGCAAGGCAGATAGAGCCTTTCTAATTTGCTGACTGGAGGATAGCCAGCATCATCTAGCTCCTTCCACAAAAGTTTTATTGTTCCTGGCCTGCCTCTTTCGTTCGTTAGATTCCAGTTCTTTTAATTATGGAGGCTCAGTATCACGTGCAGGCATTACCACAGCTTCCACTTTGCAGGAAGCTAAATACAGCACCCTGTCGACCCCTTCAACCAACCATTATCTGCCTGCATTGAGTAGAGAGGCAGAGGGACCTAGCGATGATGTCACTAGGTCTAAAATAATGTATGTAATGAAAACAGTTTAGGATTTATTCATTAATTTCATTACCAGGAACCAGCAGATAAACTTTCAGCTTTAAAGTATATATTTATTTGTATTTGCATCTAGACCAGTTGGGAAGCAAACTTAGATAAGTTTTTTTTTTTTTTTACATAGGTTAGTACAAAAATCCAAATTCAGAATAGGGCTGGAAGAAAGTTGCTATTTACTGTTTTCTGTAAACATTATCTCCCTCATGCCCCTTCAACAATAGATATTTTCATTTAAAAAAATACAGAACAGCTGGAGACAGCACTAAGAATATGTATCCCATTATCCAACTTGCTTAGATATGTTCACTAGAATGGCACGTTATCATTCTCTTGTTACTATACATTTCTAGTGCTTTAAACGGCAAAGTTGCTGAAAGGTATATGTCAAAAAAAGGGCTAGGGGCCCCTCATGCATAGCAAGCAAACGCTGATTACTAACCAAATATCCAATCCCACTAGACTAATTCATCTTAAAGTAAATTCTTAACTGAATTTAACATATTTTTTCAAAACATTCAGCTGGCTGCTTGATAGTCTGGGTAATACACTGTATACACTGTAGCTGTGATTTGCTGATCGGTCAAGCTGTGAAAATTGTTTAAAACAGTTGATTGCTTCCTTACTGTTTATGCTTTAAAATCTTGGATAAGAAGAAGTTTTCCAAAACTGTTATATCATATAGACACTGTTGCCCAGGAACTGAGAAATCCTCTTTGGATACAAAGTTGGCAGAAAAACAACGTATTGGGTTTAGACTTTCACCCATTTTTTTTCTCACAAGCTTGTTAAAAAAAAAGCCTTTTGTATACAGGCTTGGTAGCTCAAACTGTAGTTTACACACATAAGTGGATGACTCATCTGTGAGTTATCTCTTATCTTATGGTTCAGTCAGAAGTTTCAGGCAGACAATGCAAGTAGCCACTGCTTTGCTGTGTCTTTGGTTGACCCATAGTGCTCTGTATTCATGTCATGTATTGTTTGTTTGTGTGTGTGTGTGTGTGTGTGTGTGTGTGTGTGTGTGTGTGTGTGCGTGTGTGTATATATATATATATGCATTAAAATATATTAATATATTAGGCAGTTAAATAAAATTGACCCAGAACCATTATATTTTCTTTTTAAGCATACCGTATATATTTTACATATAGATCAATTTTCTGCCAAGACTACATATAGGCTAGAAGGCAGAAAATATTACACATGCTGCAGAATGATCCATATATTTGCAAGTGGAAGGATCTAGAAAAAGGACTAATTGGGGAAAGAGGAGAAGTCAGGAAATTTATACTAATTTATCTCTCATTTCCGTGGAAAAAGACTAGACGAAGGCATCTGTTGGCACCCACAGACATGAAATCATCATTTGACCCAACTAAAAACATCTGGATCTTGTAGCTGCCATTTTTTGGTACCTTCAGACCACCCACATTTATAAAATAGCGTTTGAGGAGACTGGTGATTTTGAGTCAAATCTCTGTTCATCTAAGAAAAATCATCCATACTAAAGAGCTGTCCTAGATTAATGTTACCAGGACCGTGTTCTATAGGGTTAAAAATGTTCTGGTACACACACATGCACATAACTGATGGATGGCACTTGCTACCGTAACCCGTTTAGATTCAGTCATACACTTTCTTTGGGTAGTGGGACCAAACGTGGTTTGGAAGACGTCATATCTGTATTTCATGGATTAATGATTGCCACAATAAAGGTCTTCGTACATTGTAATAGTGTAGATATGACTCCTTTAAAATAGTACATGTTTAATGTGGATTTTATCTGAGATCCCTGTAGCAGGCAAATCATGGCGGTGAAAGATTTGTGTGAAACTTTTGGGTTCCATCACCCATTAACTACTTATGAAATATGTGGGCCATAGAGACTAACAGGGTTATTCACAAAAGGGTGAAGAGTTTGGAGCAGGCAGGAGAAGAGAACAATATAGGCCAAAATAACTGAACTGGAAAGTGAGCTGAATTGCAGAATTTTTCCAAATCTGCTATCTTGGCCTAGATTGTTCTCTTCTCCTGCCTTCTCCAAACTCTTCACCTTTTTATGAATAACCCTGTAAGTATCACCTTTAAAATGGACTTTCCGTCTTCCAGCTCCTGTCTGTCTCAGATTACATTGACAATACAGTCTTGCAACATAGGCTAAGCTCTACAGTCATTCCTATATAGAATGCAGCATGGGATGTCTGAAAATGCTACCAGGCATACGGTCTAGGCAAGGCTGGAGCCGAAGGTTAGAATTCCCCACTGAAACTTGAATAATAGGACAGCTTTATTTTAAGTGGCTTATAATTTAAAGGTGACGGTGGTTGTACTGCAGCCCTGCTGTTTTTTGTAGCTTATGGGGATTGCCTCTGGTGTTAATTCAGTTCTACACATGCACTCATTTAGGAGCTAATTTACTAAGAGTCATTTTTGTACTAGCCTGAATTCACTTTAAAGATCCAACTGAGTAAGGGGGAATCATAAATATAATTTCTTCCTGAAACGTATTGGGCATTGGGTATGTGAGTATTGGGTATTTGAAGTAAACACTGGCTATGGTAAATATTTACTCCTTTAGCAGATCAGCCCCCATAAATTAAAATGTACGTCTTCACTAAGCGTTTGGCTGAAATCTCAGAGGAAGAACCTGGAGTGCTGCATCTGAGTTTATTGGTTTAGCACCTAAGAGAGTAGATATCATTGTTAAGTAGATTTTATGAAAGCAGAGCCGTAGCATGCTTCTTTATTTAACATACACTTTCATCTTTTCAATTGCTATTATTTGTATTGTTTACAGAGAAGTAGCACTAAATACTTCCTTTGTTAGGATCATTTCCAAGAGGTGCGCTATACAATGTGAACGAGTGCAGAGGATAAACAGTTCACCGATTGGACTGTGCAAAGTGATACATCTTTACGGCAACCACGTGCTGCTATTAAATACATAAAATCTGTTCCATTCTTCTCTTCCAACAGTCTGTGGCATTTGGGAGTTTTTAATCGGTGGAGGAATATGATGACAGATTTTGTTTTTGTACCATAAGGTTGAGTACAAATATGGAGCATACGTGAATTATTCCCATTATAATCCTTGAATATAAAGTATACATTTGTTTGCACCTTATGGTGTGACCATTAATACGCAGCTGCCTAGATCTTGATTCCCAGGGCTCTCTCCCTATATGGTTCTACCCAATGGCATTTACGGAAAAAGAAGCAGGGCTACCTTTCTCAGTCAGTTACATAAACATTGGACATAGTGTTGTGGTCTACAGATTTTATCATTCAGCTCATCTGGAGGATCTCCCTGCTTAGGTCCCTGGAGTGGATACATGTCATATGCCACTGTAGAATACTGCACATTGTAACCTAAATCATTTAACACCACACTTCACTGCGTTATGTACATGTTTTTATGTTCTGAGTAACTGTATGAATAAGTCCCCAAAACAAGTAACTGGGCAGTTCATTAGATTTCAAGCAGATTACCAGGAAAATGGCAACTGGAGTTATAGATTTTGCCTGAAATTGTTCCTACTGATGCCACCATGATTGTGGTTTACCATAAATAAAATGGTTCTCTATGGAACCCTGTTAAAGACTACTGTCTACCATGAAATGTAGACATTGTCAGGGCATATTGCTGCTGTTTGCAATGCTAAAGAGAGCAGATGGGCAGTTGGAGAGGAGGACCTCTTTGGGAATGGTCCCATTCAAAAAGGAGATTCTTGCTTCCTGGAGTTCCATTTAAAAAAACAAAACAATTGTTGGGCTTATTAAACAAAATGAAGAGCAACATGTAACTGCAGTTACTTGTGCCAAGCAATAGGATGTCATCTTTTAATGATTGCACTACACTCAATTAAAGTCTGTTTGGATGCCTTGAGTCACATCACATGACAATTCGTCTCTGCTAAATAAGCAGAAGAAAGGTCTGTACTGACTATGTGAATTAAAGCGGAAGTGAACCGATGTGAGAAGGCTGTGTTTTTGTCCTAATGTGACAGTATGCACAGTATACTTGCACATTAGGGCACACTTAACTTATAAGTGTGCCCTTCTCCAGCATTGTTGGATCGCTCTTCAATCACTTGCCACCACCATCTCCACTGGTGACACTTCCTGGTTCTGCCGAAATCCTTTTTGGGTGACCGCATCCTCCCCGGCATCAGGCCCATTCATGGCATCTTAGAGATGTTGTAAATGGGCTGAGCATGAACACTGCATGGCACATGCGCCATACACTGTCCACAGAAACTACATAAAAGATTTTCTGGGGAGAGTCAATGATCATTTTGGCAGAAGAGACTTCTGCCAAAAAACCCTAACTCCCAGCAAATGTTCATGTTTCCAACTCTACTTCTGCTTTAAGGGAAAAAACATCCTCCAACTGTTGTCTTCATGATCCACACAAAGGACATCAGCTCATTCTATCTCTTATGGTCACTCTCTAAAGAAATATAGTTTTCAGTGGAAAAGTACTAGACAGTGCTTCCTTGTAGTAGGTTTCAATATGCATATACAGTATGTACACTATAATCAGAGAATATTAGAGAATTGGCCAGAGCCCAGAGTTAATTCAAGGTTCTGAAGCACAGTAATTTATGCGTTATAACATTAATGGTTAGTTTGTAACACAATTATGTCATTATATTTGGGTTGTGCAAAAAGGCATGTGAATGGGTTTCTTGACAATGACATCCATCATCTTCTAACCATGATATCCACCATCTACAAGGTGTACAAAATTATAGGAAAGGAAAAGGTGAGAATATGTACACTATATTGCCAAAAGTATTGGGACGCCTGTCTTTACATGCACATGAACTTTAATGGCATCCCTGTCTTAGTCCGTAGGGTTCAATATTGAGTTGGCCCACCCTTTGCAGCTATAACAGCTTCAACTCTTCTGGGAAGGCTGTCCACAAGGTTTAGGACTGTGTTTTTGGGAATGTTTGACCATTCTTCCAGAAGCGCATTTGTGAGGTCATGTACTGATGTTGGACGGGAAGGTCTGGCTCGCAGTCTCTGCTCTAATTCATCCCAAAGGTGTTCTATTGGGGTGAGGTCAGGACTCTGTACAGGCCAGTCAAGTTCCTCCACCCCAAACTCACTCATCCATGTCTTTATGGACCTTGCTTTGTGCACTGGTGCGCAGTCATGTTGGAACAGAAAGGGGCCATCCCCAAACTGTTCCCACAAAGTTGGGAGCATGAAATTGTCCAAAATGTCTTGGTATGCTGATGCCTTAAGAGTTCCCTTCACTGGAACTAAGGGGCCAAGCCCAACCGTGAGAAACAACCCCACACCATTATCCCCCCTCCACCAAACTTTACACTTGGCACAATGCAGTCAGGCAAGTACCGTACT